>NW_027278912.1:0-189888 GCF_046629955.1 Centroberyx affinis
GCCAGCTTTGTGCGAACGGTTACGAGCGGGGCCCGCTGAGATTTGTCTCGCGCGCCGCTCTGCAGCAGCAAATGACAAAACCTCAAAGTCAATTTGGAGGTGACTGGTTAACGTCCGCACCGCGGCCCCTCGAGTGAGGAGGTGGGATGGGAGGTCAGCGGAGGAGATGAGGGGTAAAAAAAAGTCCCAGCCATCAGGTGAGCTGAGTGACAGGGAGTGGAGGGGGATGCTGAAAGGGGGTGGTTGGGGGGGGCAACAGGGACACAAACAGGGGAGGAGGCAGGGGGGGGGTTGTACAACTACATTTTAATCTAGTCAGGCCTCAATCCTGATAAAAGGAATCTGTCCATCTCTCTCCTTTCCATTTTGGGGGTCATCAATCAAACGTGTCACTGGCCTCTGCTCCGGTGGATGCGTGGGTCTCGGGGGAGAGCGGCCGGGGCGCGCGCTGCAGATGCTGCCCAGAATGGAAAAAGCACACAGATGAAAGGGGGGTGGGGGGGGGGGGGGGTATAGTGGATGGAGAGAATGAGGACATGCCGGATGGCGGATGATGCTATGAGATAGACAATGGAACAACAGGTGTATTATATTCGCCACAAGTAACCAGGCCAAAATCGGTGAAGATAATATCTAATATATAAAGCACTGTGCTGCAACCACAAAGCAATACTCAGCCTTAACTGTAGGTTACTTTCATATACATTCGGTGCTCAAATATATGACACAAGACCAGTACATAGTCTACATAGCATGTTTGGGACATTTGGAAACATCCTGATCTAGAATGTGTCCACTACATTGCTGCAGCCTTTAAAAAATGATCCGGCAGCGCACATTAGTGAAATAAGCCAGTTTTATCGCCTAAAAGTCCCCGTCCCGGTGTCCTTGGCACCTGGTATTGATAGAGACCTCCGCTGCACCCGAGTGAATTAACTTTCCCCAGGACACTCGCCTTGGACTTCGCCCGCCAATAACGCCGCACATTTTTGGCCCCGGCGTACATCACTCCTCCATTTCTGT
The DNA here is from genome assembly GCF_046629955.1 of Centroberyx affinis. Lineage (NCBI taxonomy): Eukaryota > Metazoa > Chordata > Actinopteri > Beryciformes > Berycidae > Centroberyx > Centroberyx affinis. Next base: position 1,024 of record NW_027278912.1, read on the forward strand.
TCAATATACAATCAACTGATGGTGTCACTGGGGTGACATTGTCTCTACAAGTGTCATTCGCCGGCCTTGAGAGCACTTACACTAAATGGCTCTTCGCCAAATAGCCCTTCAGCGCCGAGCCGGTTCAATTGCACTGTCAAAAGGAGAATTACCTGCCGAGGGGGGCCCCAAATGGGAGCTCTCTCCACTGATAAAGGACGCTGGGAATCATTTGGCTAATGTCCGCATTAAAGAAGCTCATTTCGCAGGAGTGAGGCATTGAGGGGGGAATCGCCCGCATCTGCATAAGCAAGGGTGGGGGGGGGGGGGCAGTGAGAGTAAGCGCCGTCGATTTGACTTAATTGAGAGGCACGTGGCAAGCTTGGGCAGTAAGAAAGTGTGTGTGTGTGTGTGTGTCGGGGGGGGGTAAGGCATTGAGAAAGAGGTTTCAGTGGGTGTGATAGCAGCCAGCTGTAAAGCTATGACGACTATAGACTGGGTGGTTGTTGTAGAGTTGGACGCGGGGGGGGGGGGTTCTCTCACCCTTACACCCCTTTGTCTCCTGGCCATCTGCTGGGGGTTTCATAATGGGTGTGTGTGAGGAGAGGAGAGGAGAGGAGAGCGGGGGGGATGGGGGGGGGGTTACATTCCGTCACCTTCCAGCCGTCCGCCGCGCTGCACAGCCTCTGCTGGGACTCTGCTGAGCCAGGAGGCTGCAGACCGCTCTGACACACCGGGAAGAGAAATTTACAGCCCCCGACCCCCGCTGCTGACCCCCCCCCCCCCCCCCCCACCCCCACCCCCACCCGCTCAAATGACTCTCCATTTCCCAAACAGTCACTTTGGCTTTTATCAGCCATTTTGCCTGTGAACGGGACGGGAGGAAGCGGGGCCGATTCGGACTAAACCGAAGCCTGACTTGAGACGAGCTGTGGGATCAGCCAGAAGTGGACTTACAGGACCAAAATGTCACGCGTTTAATAGAACATTTAGTTGCGTTCTACTCGATTATGGGGGAGACGGGACAGTATTTCCCATGTAGCCTAGACCCTGTTTTACATTCTGCGTGTGCTACCAAACAGTGTAAGATGAGATGAAACTTGATCGATCCCCACAGGGAAATTAGGGGGTTGCAGCAGCAAAAGTAATAGGATTCAGCAGGGACACAAAAAAACTATGTAGAATATGAAATAAGCAATAAAAGGTAACACTTTACAATAAGGGTACATTCATTAAGGGTTAGTTAATGCTTAATAAGCATTAACTAACCCTTAATTAACAGTTAACTAATGTGTCTGGTAATCATTTACTAATGGTGTTCATGTTAACTAAGGTATTAATTTATACATTATTTAATAGTCATCTTTATAAACTATTAAATAATGTATAAATTAATACCTTAGTTAACATGAACACCATTAGTAAATTACACATTAGTTAACTGATAATAATAAGGGTTAGGCTTAGTTAGTTAATGCTTAGTAAGCATTAACTAACCCTTAACTTAGTGCACCCTTATTGTAAAGTGTTACCCAATAAAAACAGTAAAGAATGATAATAATTGTGGGGTTCTGTAAACATATCCTGCTGTCAATTTAAACATGTTAAGCAGACTGTAGTGGAGGAGTATGGCTTACTAACATGTTTGGATTAAGATAGTTGTTACTGCAGTTTTTACATACAGATGTCACTAGCAGTCATGATTGCTTGCTTAAATAAGGATTAGAATTACACTATATTACATAAATACAAGTATGTATAAGCATAATGTAATTAATTAACTGACAATAACGGAAGAACAAAAATCAGCAAAATGATATATGCTTTGTGTTCTAGTGCATCCATTTTAGTACATATTCTATGTGAGTTTAATTCTGTGAGTAACATCATACCGCGAATATGAGCTCAGTCTCAAAACCATGTGCTCGCCATAAAAAATGCAAATCAACACAGAGTAAAAATCTGTCTCATTTAGCTAATTGGCACTCTCGCTTTGGGCCTGTGTGTCTGAACGTGTGTGTGTGTGTGTGTGTGTGTGTGAGAGTGGTATTGACCCCCCGTGAGCAGATGGGGCCCCTCCACACCGCTCCGCTCGGGCCTGAACACACACCGGGTCGCGCAGGAGAAAGGCTGTGGGAGTGTGTGTGTGTCAGCGGCCATCTGACACCTCCCACAACTGGTCTGCACTCGCCCCGCGCTTTCCATCTGAATGTAACAAATGGAGTGCAATCAGGCAATGGAGTTAATTATCGAGATGGCGTGTGAATGCAGATACTTCACATGATAATCAGGGACTGTCTCCGTCTATCCGGGCGGTAAGCGAACACATCAAGTTCAGTGCAAAAAAGTTGAAAAACGTTATATTTACATTTTACATATGAGGCCTTCAGCTGATGCTCTTATCCGCTTATAATGAGACTAGAATACGCTTTACTTCCTAGATCACTAAAAATGACAAGCAACCAAAAATAAGAAGGTCAAAGGTCAGGGCCTAAAAGGAAAAATCCACCCTTAGATTCTCTCACATTGTTAAATATCATCAATCTTTGATGTTCAATACATTCCAGGAGTTATTTTGCGATGAAGTGTTGCAATTAACTTTTTTGGTGTCTCCACTTTCCCTCAACCTGCCTCCTCTTCCTCTATATTTCCCAGAATGACTTTCGCCCCTTACTCAAAACACAAACATGTCCTGTGGCCGCATTGCGTTCTGGTCTAGGTTTTACATCCTGAAACATCAAACTCCACATCAACAGGAATGAGAAAGATACACCACCAAACAACAAAAATGGACCCAGAAAGGCAAGGTGCATCACCAATACCTGTTCTTTTTTAATAGTGTTTGTTAGTTTGTTGTTGTTTATTGGGTGGATTTTTCCTTTAGTGCCCTTATTATATTCCTGTGACCATAGAATGTAATTGGGAGCGCTAGGACAAGAAATAGAATACGAACTAAGGATTGATAGAACAGGGAAACCTGGGAATGGCGGAAAAAGCAAACCACCAGTTGCGTAGCCTTTTTTTAAAATTTTATTGTATCTACTTGTTCTAGTTGTTGGTGTTCCTGTGGTAAACCAGTGGAGAGAGCCAGGTGGGCCCCGAGGATGATTGGGGGCTGTTCACATACAATTATGCTGATGGAGTGGCGGCCCGTGTTCCGTCTTCCCTTTCATTCTTTGATACAGTCGGGCTAATGGAGGGCCTGTCCGTCACAGCAGATACAATTACAGTGATTGAAGGCTTGTCCGCTCCTCTCTGCCTCTGCCTGTCTGGCCCGTGTTGGGGCTGTTAGGGCGATCGGAGGCGGAACTCCAACAGGATTCACTTTGGCGAACAGTTCACAGAGAAGAAATGGTGAAAGGCGTGTGAATAATGGGTGCAGGCAGGGTTGAACTGCCGCTAGGGATCAACAAATAGGGGCCAATATCGCTACTTTTGTATAGAAGCTGCAGACAGTTGCTATTTTGTACTGCTTCAGTATCTTTAAAACTCCAAGTATTCAGTGTTTCCCCAGACTTTTCTTCATGTCTGGGTGGAGAAGCCTCTGAAACAGGATTTCGACCATCGTGGGACACCAAAACTCTCCACTGACACCCACAGATGAAATTCTTTAGCAGCTCTTTAATGCAGGGTGACTCACCACACCTATTCGACGGCAGGGGAAACTCTGGGATGCATTGCTGTCTTTAAATACAGAATTAATTACTGAACAATTAAATGAATAAATAAAATGTGCGAAGAAAATCGTAATTTTATGTCAGGTTTACACTGTGCTTAGGTAGGAACCTCCATCATATCAGACTGGCTGAGAACAGATTTTTAATAAAAGGCCAATATCAGCTAATTGCCACTTCTTATCACCCAAGTTGAATATCTACTCTTGATACATTTTCTAAAAGGTTATGTCATCTTAGAATCTATAAGGCATCACTGATACATCTAGTTGATTTTGAGCTTCTCTGTGTGCTGTACAGGGTCCTGAGGGGCACCCGGCTGTATCGCTCGCTGTGATTGATTTTGCTAGTCTTTTCTCTCTCTCAGGCCCCGGGTCACGTGCCGGCCTTTGTCCCCCCCCCCCCCCCGTGGCAGAGCGGAGGCAAGTCGAGGTAAAGGAAAAGCAACAGCAGCTGCCGAACGGCCCCCCCCCCCCCCGCAGAGCAGCGTCTTGCCGTCAGTCCGCTAAGACGGACGACAAGACCGGCCTCCAGCTCAGGTCCACAGCTTACTGCTCTCACTGAAGCCTCTCTGAATGAGATGGATGGGGCTTCTGCTGGGTGCTGGGTGCTTTACTTTCTCTCAACCTAAATAAATTATCTTTTCTCTCAGGTTTGAACGGACATAGGAGCTGGGTATTAAAGGCAAACTTGACAAGAGCATGTGGGTTTGGACTTGATGTGGACTATACTGCCCTCTGAACACGATCCTGTCATGATGCGTTGTGTTTGCAGTGTCCCACAGGTGCAGTGAGCACCGGCCCACGGAGAATGACGAGGCAAACACATGCAAAAGTAATGACGTTTAATTCAAACGAAACCATGCGACAGGTCACCATCACCCTGACTAGATTCACACCCGTTATAAAATAAACATCTAAAGCCATACATTGCATTCAGTGGGCATTCACTGTACGAGAGATGGCTCCGTGGAGTTAACACAGGTCAGCCCTAGGATAAAACAAACCAAAACAAGAACCAAAAGTACAAAAAAAAACAAACAAAAAAAAAAAAAAACACAACTCCTCCCTCTCCACACAGGCCACAGTACAGTGGTGATCCTGAAAAGGTGCCGAGCACACAAAATGAGCGTTTTCCAAAATCTGAACAGAAAAGCATGAGGAACCTGTAGCACCCACCCCCCACATACCCACCCACTACCCACTACCCCTCCCTCCCACTGGCTTTCTAATAATCAGTCACCATCACAAAGCGCTATGAACCATATGGCACACAGAGGACAAGTCTGAGAACATGAGTGATGGGGCCAGGAGTGCCCTTGTTGTTGATACATACGCCGCTGAATGTCTAGTAGCAGTTTTATTCCCATGTACCGTACATGCGCTCGTGTTTTTTTTTTTTTTTTAAGAGAAAGGCCCAGCAAATTCACATCATCGGGATTGCGGAGACCCGGATACTCGATTTGAGAACCCGACGCAGCCTGGGGGGGGGGGGGGGACGAAGCGAAAGCGATGTCGGGGGCGGCGGGGGGGGGGATAGCTTTATTTTTCAGCGTACTGAAAGATGTCGAGGTTTTCTCGTTGGGGGGGGGGGGGGGGGGGGGATGTTAACAACTCAAAAAGCAGAATGTGCTGAACATTTAACATCCATATCTCAACGGGTGGGGTGGGGTGGGGGTGGGGGGGCGGTTACGGAAGTATATTTCCTTTTGCCGAAAAGCGAGTCATCTCGAATCCCTCGCCGTGACACACGTATAGTTAAGGAGTAACTGTTGCCGCCCTATGGAAGAATCCGGCACACACACACACACACACACACATATGATAGGTACACTCAGTAAGATCATTTATGTTATTTTACAATCTGGATGTAGAACACAAAAGAGAATAAAAAATAAGATTAGTAAGATGTACAGTATGTTGTTGTTGTTTTTTTTTCCGTATCGTAATGTCTGGTCTGCACGGTGAGCGTTAAGGGACGATCGGGCGGGGGGGGGGCTCGAGGGGAGGGGAGGGAGGGGGCGGGTTCACCTGGGGCGTCCTTCTCTCTGTCCGATGGGAATGGTGAAGGAGGGTTGGGGGGGGGGGGGGGGGGGGTCGGGGTCTGAAAGTGGTAAAGTCAGCGTTAAGTATTTATGATCGTGTGCGGTGTCGTGTGTGTGTGTGTGTGTGTGGTGTGTGTGCGCGAGTTCGTGATGAAGAGGGGGCGGGGCGGGTTTGTGGTTAGCAGCGGGGGGGGGGGGGGCCTCAGTTGCTGTACACCTGGCCCTCGGGCGGCTGGGGGAGCTTGGCGTTCTCTTTGCACATCATGAGCCGCCTGAGCTCCTGCAGCACCATGCGGATGCTGTACGTGTTCTGCCACTTGGCCAGCGTCGACACCGCCCGCGTGTCCACCTGTGATGTCACACACAAAAAAAAAAAAAATGTGATTGACAGATTGAGGGACGGGGCTTCTCGTGTTTGTCTGATGGACTATATGGTAAGAAAGCTTCATCTGTGCTTCTAATGGGCTTATAATCTCTTGGTAATGTATCATAACCCTCTCCAAGTAAAGTGCAACCAGACTTTTCTGCAAGTGTCATCATGCAATTCCAGAAAGAGCTATACATAGGGCTGGGCAATAATTCGATATTATCGTTCATCCTCTTTCAGTGGAATCATATTGTGATGATATGAAGATATTTTGATATCGTGACACACATTTCTGCTGTCTAAACTGATGATGACAAGCAAATTTTACTTAAAAACTCTCATAAAATGAGGTATGGTAGGAATATTATTTGAATATTTCTGTTTTGTTTGACATCACACCTAACATTACCATTCGGTTCAATGAGATGAACATTAATTTGATTATTTAACGTGATTTTGCGTACATGAACCGTATCGTGATATATATTGATATCGAGAAAAATCCTTAGGATTATCGTGATATTGATTTCAACCATATCGCCCAGCCCTAGCTACACATATTTAATTTCTCCTCCTCATGACATATGCATGCAGGCACACTGTATCCCAAACGCAACTCATACACAGATTTAGCTGCTGGATTTAGCTGCTGGAGAGGGTTGATGTTTCCATAATAACATTATTTTCGAGGGGGTAATGTGTCCGGCTACGATGAACGCTCCTGCCTAGAATGGTGATGCTGACATTTAGATAGCCGACTTGGAGACTTACCACTCCGTTTGAGTTGTGTACGCCATTCAGGTTGACCTTGGTCACAAAGCGGACGAAGGGGGGGGTCTCCGGGTATCTGGGTCCACATTCTACCTTCAGACTGTATATCCTGTTTTCATAGATTGTCTGCAATAACAAAAAAGGAGGACAACTTAGCTCACAGAGATAAAGTCACAAAGCAACAGCATTTAGATGGGGGTCTTGCTTCTGTAATTCAGCGTTATTTCCGGTTGAAACGGGACGTTGGGGTGGGACATAACGCGGGGAGGGGCTGTGTAAAAGCGGGTGGGGTTTGGACCGGGACAGACATGGAGAGAGACTCAGAACTGTGAAATGCTTTGTGCATAATCTTCAGCTGAGAGGTAAAAGAGAAGCTGCAGCATAAAGAGGTGGAGAGGTCGTGAATCATAGTTTATTGGTTTGTGGTACGCAACAAAACTAATATGCAACAGCGGGGTCATTCCAGGTTGGCCAGCAATATGAGCTGTTTATGGAGGTAAAAATAGACACTAATCACCCACTTGCTTTGGTAGATGTGTTGGATATTATGTTCCCACTTCATGTTATGCACATGTTGCACGTCACTGCTCTTCCCAAAGCCTACCACCACAGCACCGTTGTCATCCAGAGGTAAATTCGTGTCAGTCGGGGAGAGGCACTTGAGAAGATTTTCTACAAAACAGGATGGTAATTTATGACCGTCCAAACTTGTTCTTCTTGAGTTGCAAGTTTAGATGGTCCTTGCAACTCAAGAAAAACAAATAATGAAAAGACTGCTTACTTCACTCAATGGTGGCCATGTATTTTTGAAATAAATGGCAGTATAAATACTTGATTCCTGAAAAACCTGGATATATGTGGGTATTGGATCTATGAAACGCTTATCCGTTTCATATTCAAATTGAAAATAGGAAAAGGGGAAATGAATGCAATATTCTAAAATCTCAAATTTTGGCCCTGTGGATAAATGCAAAATTGGGATTTTAGACTTTCTTTTGGTTGTTGTTTTCTATGTTTTGTTTCGCTTGTAAAAAATAATAATAATAAATTACTTTTGGACACTAAACTTGCGCACAAATAATTAGGCGGGACGTTGGGCTCCACTGACCGATGCACTCCACCCTTACGCCAATCCACCAGTGGCATGGTGCTGAAATGAAAGATACCCCAGTTTACTGTTCCAGTGTGTGATTGTGAATCGGAACATTGAACTGCGAAGCGTTACATGGGCCCTTTTGTCTTAACAACGGTGATATTTTTTCAAAGCAACTCTTCCCCCCCCCCCCCCCATGTGGTGCTGGAAGCGTGTGGGCCGAGCGCAGACAGCAGCAGCGTGGTGTGTAGCTGGAGGTCTCACCCTGGACGGGCCGAGGATCATGCCGTTCCAGCGGGTTAGCGTCATGTCGTCGTCGTCCTCCAGGCCCCAGCTCACCGTACCGTCTCCCACTCCCTTCTGACCTTCCTCCAGTTCCTCCAGCAGCCGGAAGCTGCGGGGAACTTGAACGCCTTCGCACACACACACACACACAAAAAACAAAAGTTCCGATGATTTTTTGTTGGTGGACACTTCAGGAGAAAATTCATTGTTCACAGACAACTCAAGGGGTTTGCCTGAACGGGAACTGTTGAACAGGAGTTGGTATTAGCAAAAAGAAAATGTCTTTGGAAAAGGGATACATTGCTGTTCAATATTCATTTTAGCAATATCCCTTCATTACCAATTCCTACTTTAACATAGTAGCACTAAGGCGAGCCAGCTATTGCTACCATAAAATCAATCATTCTTTCAAATTCATGGATCACAGAACTGTAATGTCAACAAAACTAATGTAAAGAAAAAAGGATTAGAGTCCAAAGTATTTCATTGTGGGGGAAAAAGTGCAAAAAACAGAAAGAACTGATGCGATGTAGTGTGGAACAAATATTTTCTCTTTGTGCACTTTTCACCTTTTTTTTCCCCATATTGGACCACTTTATAGACTTAATTTATATTTTTCCTCTGTTTGAAAGCCTTCTATCCAAACATTCCATCACTTTCATTAAAGTGTTGGTTGGAACCTATGCACCACTGGATAATCTAGCGATACAAATACTGAATAGTGCCACATAGACGGCCTGCATCTTTTTCCATATACAATATCTAGGACGCACAACCCTTGACTTCCCCCAGTGAAATATTATTCCAACATTTTCAGGCGTAATTGGCTATAATCAGTGCCCACATTCACTGATCACTGATCGTTTAAAAATGTGTAATTGGCCCACATTTAAATGGTCAATCTCTAGTTTGGAGCGGAAACATGCAATTGTGTCTAGCTGGAGAACTGGTTGAGCAACAAAAGATGTGCAATAACCTGTTTTGTCCGACTACCGTGGTTTCACTCTCTACTTGTCTCTTGCCATGGCTAATTTGTGAGAGTGACTAAGGATCAACTTTGTTGCCATGTTTCCTCACCCACATTGACCACAACCAGGAATAAACAGAGGAAGAACTGTGTACTTAGCATGAGCAGCGATAGCCACCATGGCTGAACACACAAAGAAAAGAGAAACTCAAACTGCAGCAACAGAGAATCCAAGGAAAAAGACAAAGTCACAGTACTGGACACACTGTTTGATTGACAGGTGATCCTCTGGGAAGTGCAGCGCAGAAACACCACAGCAATGAGCGCTGAGCCCCAAAGATGGAGACAGAATAAAAACAACAATCTCTTGGATAACTACTCTACTCGTTAGAATAGTCAATAGTTATGGTGGTCGGTGTACTGGTAGAAACCATACACCAGTAGAAATCTGTGCTAAACTTTAGAATTGCCCACACCGTTTCTACCAGATGAGCCACAAAGGCTGGCCGTGAACAATCTTTGGTTGAACATGAGCCATTTGGACGTGTTAACATTCACACAAGGGTTAGGGCTGCCTCATGAGTAGCACCTGTGTGTGTGTTTGTTGATGTAGCCTAAGCAGAGACAGTGAAAGTAAAACAAGCGCACCTCCTAATCTCTGACCAAGCTAAAGCCAACAGAGATGAAGAAGATGATGGGGTTTGTGTGAAACATTTGCCAGTTTCCCTCAGGTTTTGTGTTTTGAGATGTACAAGGACAGTTCTGGCCACAAGTAATATTATGTAGATGCTAGTGAGCAGTGTGGGGGGAAAAAAATCAGGTAGGCCTATAGGTTTCGTTCCAGCACATGCATGAGGATGCGTCAGCAAGCGCTTCTTGATGATGGGTGGATACTGGGTAGGTAAGCCAACTGGATTATCCCTCAGAGCTAAAATAACACTGCATTCAAGCGAGGGCGATGTTAAAACTTTGCCAAGCCTTGAAAATTAAATTGCTGCCAAATGGATGTGAACAATGCAACCCCGAAGACAATCATGTAAAGGGAATTTGCAAAGGTTTTGTGAGATAAGAAACTCATGCAGCTTGTAGATTAGACAATAATATACAATGTTTTTGGAAATGGAGTGATTCCTTGGGGAAACTCCTTGGTGCTATTGGAGCTGAGTTCAATTTAAATGCTGCATGATCCTGTCCTCTCTGTGGACTACACATCTGGACGTGCAGAGCTTTTCTACGCCTATGTGGACAACACACATAGCTGACCAACTGAATCATCTCCTTAGGATAGGCAAATGCCGCCACATCTGTGTACTGTCTGTGAGACTGACACTGGGGGTATCCACAGGTCACAGACCACATGTGACCTGTGGATACCTATAGCTCCTCTATGGCCACACACATGCGCTGTGACATATTGAAGACACAAGCTGACCTTTACAGTCAGCTAGAGAACATTTCATTTCATTTAGTTCAGTGATCACTTTAAAACTACTCACTTAGCTAACGTTAAATGGTAGTTTCGTTACAATCTCAGTCTGTGGGCTTTACTAAAAGACTAAATACACAGCAGCAGACTAGGACAGACAGACTGACTTAAATGTTTTGAGCAATCTGCCATTAGCTTAAAGAATTTTGAAGCTTTAAGAAATCACGTTACGTTAGCTTTCTGTTAGTTGCCTACTAACGTAAACTGCAGGTGTGAAAAGTTAACTAGATAACTTAGGCATAAAGACGATAGTTATCCGGTTATCAAGCACCACGTTAACTACAACTGCGCCTTGTATGGGTTCAACTATTCGCGAGCTAATTTTGTGCATTCATTCTCAAATGCCATGACTCTGCAGTTGTTGGGTAGGGCTGTGTAGCCCTAACGATATCTAACCCAACTATATCTATATCCATCAAGCTCATCACAGTTGTCAATGATTTGCGAACTAGCTAACCAACCAACCAGCCCCCTGAACAAACGTGAGGTGAGATGTGCTCTTCACCAGAATACAGCCTTCCCTCTGCCCTGCTAGCTAGCTAGCTAACGATACATGGCTGTTGCAGTTGGGCGAGTGCTGCTGAAAGACTGGGCCAGCTCAGCTACCAAGCTAACTTAGTCGTTTTAATGGTAGCATGTTCTTGCGAACAGCATGCTATTACAGTCAATGCTACACCGTGGCTTGTCTGTTACACTATCTGTTACTAACAGCAGCGTTTAGGATGTTTTGGAAATCGTACACCTTGAACCAAATCAACGAGTCGTTACTGTCAGTACAAACGTGAAATCGGTTTACCTTCTCCGGCGGCGGCCGCCATCTTTGTCACTGCTCAGCGGGAGCGCGCACGTATGTTGTTCACTCTGCGACGCGGGTCCGTCATAACAAGAAACCAAAACCACCTAACTCCACACCACACCTGCACTGTACAGATGTGAACACAGCGAGTTTCATTTTCCGTTCACTGGAAACGTGTCAAAAAATATATTGTCAAACTAAACTCTTTTTTAACGTCCTTTCCCTGCACTCTGTTAATTATGTTGTTTCTCTTCACTGTGGCCGCCAATTCCTTTGTTCAGTAGCCTGTTATATGGAGTGGAGTTATGCCTGGAGGTATAACGAGAACGGGGACGCAGAGCAAAATGTGACATGGGGGTTTCAGTGTCGGGACTCTATACTCGCTAACCATCTATAAGGCAGCACAAAACCCCATTGGTTAAAGCCAATACGCTTGTGCCACCTACTGGACAATATGAATAATGTCAGATTGATAACTCCCTCAAGCGTCAGCCCAAGGTAAATAAAGTGGATTTTTAGAAACCCATCCTGTATATATTATATTGAGATCTTCCCGTATTCTTCTGAGCGCCAATAAAACCTCTAGATCTGCTGTCATTTCATCTGTATAGCATGCCACTTTGCTCCGTGTCCGATTATTATTAGGCTATTAAAAATGCTCCACAAGCTATGGAAACTCTTTCTCCGTGTCAATTAGCATCCCTGATCCCTGATGCTCTTTTTTTATACAGAAAGTACGAATCACACATTTTAAAAAGCTGTTCGCAAACGCTCCAAATGTTGCTTGAGGTGTCATGACTTGAACAAATGCCATCACACACACCCAAGCTGACCCAACTGGTATTTTCTCCACAGTTGCTGGTGGATTGACATTGATGGGTCAATGTTGGGTTTTTAAAATCAAGGGTTTTAGGCCTGTTGTTTCCCTGTTTATATGGATGTCAAGTTCAGTGTTTTCTGAGATTAGAAGAGGATGAATCTGTGATTGTAGCGTTGGAGTCCCAGGAGCAGACAGGCTTCTAAACCCGTGATTCTCAACCTTTTTCATATCAAGGACCCCTAATTTAGTTCACATTAGAGCCACGGACCCCCATTTCAGAATCAGAATCAGAATTTGATGAGCTTTTGTCTCCCTGACCCAAATCTGAGAATGTTTTTATTGTCAGATATGATGTTGTCCAGAATTCCATGACTATCTGTATTGTAGGTAGAGAGATAACAGAGAAACTATGATCAAAACAGTCATTCTTCTACATTCTCTCATCGTGTCAACTTCTTGTAAATGAAACAATGGTGTAACAGTTTAACAATTCATCAATTCGCTGGGGACCCCCTGGAACCCCCTCAAGGACCCCCGGTGGTCCCCGGACCCCACGTTGAGAACCTGTGTTTTGTGTAGCTCCCTTTTCCAGAAAGAGTATTTTTCGATAAAGCCATTACTGTCCCAAACAGCTGTTGCGCGGACTTGTACGTTCATGTTTGTACGCTATGTATTGCTTCTTTGCATTTGTGTTGGAGCGGTGCCATGTTCCAGCTTTTGGGAAACAGAAGAACAAGTCGGCAGGATTGATCTGTTGCCAAACCCTCAACATACACAAAAACATTTCTGGATGATCTTTGAAATCTCAGAATCGGATGTGACTTGTTTTTCTTTTTGAACAGAGTATTTGATCCTGACAGCCTGAGGACATCATACTGTCTGAAGCAGCTACTGTCTTATGAAAGTGCTCATAGCCTGTCTGATACAGTCTGCTTCCTTTCTTATCATCCCCCTCAATCATATTCTGTGTAATTATGTGGCAGCTCACTGGATCCATGGCTTCTAAAGGCTATAAGACATGAAGCTGTGTTCTTCTGTTTTCTCTCATTTTTCTACCATGTTAGGGTTATGAGATGTAGATATGAATCTGTATGGAGATGCAGACACTTGCTGTCTGCTTGTGAATGAAGATCAGGTTAGATGAAATTGACTATATGGTCAAAATGTCAACTTATTGCAGTCAAAACAAATTGTTAATACATATAATATTTGTCCAAATTCTTTCTGGAAATAATTGCTAATATCTAATTAATATATGAGCTGTCCATAGCTCCTTCTTGTGGCAGTATACTATACTGCACCGAGCTTTCCCATGTCTGATTAGTATACCTTTTAAAGCTGCAATATGTCACTTTTTTCCACATTAAAATAACAATAAAAGTAGGGTAATATATTATATATTACCAGTCTGTGTCTGTGAGCCAGTGTGTCCATGCCTAAATCCGCCCCCTTCTGCCTGAAATTGTTTTTTAAATGATGTTGGACATTTTGGGGCGGATCCCATGTCGTACGGCAGCGGCCAGCAGTGAGCTGGTCGTGGCTACCAAAGTACACCACGTGACTACATCTGCCCCAGCCACGCTAAGCTGGATGTGAATTACCCCAGTGACCTATTAACCACAGAGGAACCAGACAACACAAACCCCAAAGTTCACACAGTCATCCCTGAGATCTGGAGGGAGGGATTAGCCAAAATCCAATCATAAACCCTCTACATCACGCTCAGATCGAAGGCTTTGCTCCCGCATGTGTTCCCGTACAGATCGCCACAGTAGCCCACCGGCAAAACAAACACACCACAAGCCAGCCCCGCCCACCTAAATCTCCGGATGTGTGTCTCAGAGACTTGAAAATGAATTGTAAGAACTGAATACTTAAAAAACGAGGAACCTGCAGATTAACACTTTGAATATATAACCTGTTTTTTTTTTCCTGAAAATGCCAAAGTAGAAATGACATCAGGTCATTCTTTGTCATTTCCCCAAAACTTCTGGAATGATCCGGATGGAAGGAAAGTGACAGCAGGATTTTGAGAGGTGTGTTTGTTTAACAGTCTTGGCACCTTGTAAGCTTTTATTCCCACCAGTCACATAGTGCATAATAATGCAGAGAGTGGAACGTTTGTCGGTGTGTGTGTGTGTGTGTGTGTGTGAGAGAGAGAATCGCTCATAGGAAGGGGGTTGCCCCCTGACCCCCCCACCCCCCTTCCCCAGCCTACCCGCCCGGCTCCCCTCTCTCTGCTCTCTGAAAGGCATGGGTTGGTATTCAGAGGAGTGGTATGGGAGATGTGTGTGTGTGTGTGTGTGTGTGTGTGTGTGTGCTGGGGGATGAATGTGCTCAGTGTTTTCGGGGGGCAGCGTGTTGCCCCTGACAGACAGGCGCGCTCATTCACACACCCGGCTTTTCCCACTTTTCCAACGCACCTCTCTGTCGCCCCGCCATGAATACAAGCCTGTGCTCACACACACAGACACTTCTGCACCAATCCAGACACACATGCTCAAAGACACACACACACAATCTCACTTTTGTTTTAAAACTGTTTTTTTTTTTTTTTAGAATATATTTAAAGTGGGAATCTGTGAGATCCTTGTTTTTAAGACTGAGTCTCCAGCGCACCTGTCAATCAAACAGTGTGGGCGGAGCTTGGATTTTCTGTTGCTGCAGTTTGAGCTGCTGTAGGTGGCGCTCTGTTCTTTGCCTGTTCTGCCATGGTGGCTACCGCTGCTCATGCTAACTACCCAGTTCTTCTTCTGTTTATTCCAAACAAACCGGAGAGGTAAAACGCATCACTTCCTGTGTGTGTTCTCCCAGGAAAGAGCTACCAGACACCGGCTGTTTAGAACAGCAAAATGGAAAAGCTGTCATCACCTGGATATAGGCTGCATCACTGCTGTGTTGTACCAGTCAGCATTCGACAGTATTTATTAAAACAGAAATGTATTTATATGAAAAATGTTGTGGACTTTTACTTTAATCTACTCTCTATAGCAGTGATTCTCAACCTTTTTCACATCAAGGACCCCAAATGTAGTCCACATTAAGGCCATGAACCCCCATTTGATGAGATTTTGTCTCTCGGACTCAAATCTGAGAATATTTTTATTGTTAGATATCATTTTGTCCAGAATTCCATGACTATCTGTATTGTAGGTAGAGAGATAACAGTGAAACTATCATCAAAATAGTCATTCTTCTACATTCTCTAACTGTGCTAACTTCTTGTAAATGAAATAATGGTGAAGTTTAACAATTCATCAATTTGCCTGGGGACCCCCTGGAACTCCCTCAAGGACCCCTGGTGGTCCCCGGACCCCTCGTTGAGAACCACTGCTCTGTAGTGCCTTCTCTCTGTTCTGTCTCCTCACTCGCCTCTAGTCTTGCTTGTGTTGGTTTTGAGGAGTGGCATAGTGGGTGGGACCTAGACAGACAGAGGGGGTGGGGGTGCGGGTGCGGGGGGGGGGCATCTTTGAAGTGAGTGTAACCTATCTATGTTTTTGTCTTTATTAAAGCAGAGTTCAGAGCGGAAAAGATAAAAGGCTTCTTTTCAACGAGGCCAACGAGGACAAAGGTGCACGGAGCAAGAGAAAGCCCCTCCTTAAAGAGGACGAGTGTGTGCAGCGGGTTTTGTGATCCCTGTGTGGTCTCTGTTGATATGCATCAGATGTCTCGGAAGGTGAGGACTCTGGCCCCGCAACGCATTATGCAAATGAGAGCCTTCGCCAGTGTGCTGAAGACAAGCCTACTGGCCCACATGTCACTCAGAATGCAAGCTTTCAGGCCTAAACATGAACAGGAAATATTTGCTATCCATTACAGCTCCAGTCCTGCCACTTCTGGTTTTATGTGGTCGTTGCACACAAGTGATGCTTGTTTCATGGTCCATTATAGCTGGAGGCTGCTGCCAATTTTAAAAGAGTATAACAAAAAACTCTGTCTTTCTTTATTTCTTTCATTCTAATCAAATCCTTGCATATGTAATACATCTATTAGGGTTCGACAAGGTCCTCAGCTATGGGGGACCGTAACTGCCAAAATCAAAAATAAATGACTCAATAAATATATTAATATGCCATTAAAAGCACCAAAAATAATATTAAAAATAAATGTAGGCATTCATTAATTGATAAAATGTGACATAAATTGATATTTCTGTTTTAATTTGCTTCTGTATTTATTTACCTTTGTATTAATTCCCCTATTTTTTTTTTACTTTCCCATTTAATTTTCCATTTTATTTATTAATTCTTTTCATTTTTACATGTATTTCTGTATTTATTTCTGTATTATTGTCCCTTTGCATTTTCCCCCTATTTATTTCCCCAAACTTATGTATTTCTGTATTTTTTATTTATTTTTTATTTTGGCAGTCATGGTCCTCCATACTCAGCAACACGAGAAACACTTTCCCCATTAAGTTTTAAAATATTGCACAATGAATGAATTCAGCTGCCATGGTGTTCACTCTCCCAACTGCCACAGCTACAGTGTAAACAGGTATACAATTTCAGCTAAACCATCTAACTGCAAAAAAAAAAAATCCGCCCAGAAGTGGCTTCGTGGGATAAAATCTTGTCAAGTGGTGGTCCGTGGGCTAATATGTATCTTCATGGGGGTCCGTGGAGTGAAAAGGTTTGGGAGACCCCTGCTAAACCTCGAACCCAGGCAGATGAGGCAAGCATGTCTCCAGTTGGCCAGAAGGGGTCCGCCATTCACCAGCCTTTCACCAATAGCTGATGCTGCCTTCAGGTACTCGCGGAAATATTGGAATCATGGTTTACATGCACACGAAAGACCTAACAAAGCGGCAAATACGACTGGGAGAGTGTGGATTTACTACATGACCACTAGAGAGTATCATCAGCTG
This sequence comes from Centroberyx affinis, assembly GCF_046629955.1. Classification (NCBI taxonomy): domain Eukaryota; kingdom Metazoa; phylum Chordata; class Actinopteri; order Beryciformes; family Berycidae; genus Centroberyx; species Centroberyx affinis. The sequence goes on from NW_027278912.1 coordinate 18,173, forward strand.
ATGCTAAACAGATGTGTACAACACGTGAGTAGCCTAAACCCCACACAGCACGCTCATGTTTACCGAGGTTCCTCCTCTTCATTCTGCTGCTGTAGTACAAAGTGGCTTGGTTCACTTGAGTTTTGAAATAAAACCACAGCCTGCCAAAATACAACAGAAGTTTGAAGGTGCATTTTGTTATTTCCGACCAAAAGCACTTGAATCTTGCCACCTCGGAAGCAGGAGATTACGAGGAGCACTTGAAGGCAGCACAAAATCCCATTGCCAAACCCCTTTTTACGCCTGTGGAGGGCTGGGCACTGCTAGTCGTCCCAAGCCATCCACGCACCACGACTTGCCGGGTACATGTGGTGGAAGAAGCCTGCGGAGTGCAACCTCAGCAGGGGAGAAAAAAACGATACTACGCATGACTTTTTACTGCATGGAATAAATGCACAAAAAAATCACCAAACTGTGAGGTGTTTGGGAAACCGGTGAAGTTGGACGTCTGAGAAGAAATTTGCAAGTCTGAACGACAATGGAATTTGTGTTCTCGTAACCCCGGGGAATACTTGTCTCGCCTGTTTTGTCTGGATGTAAAAAAACAAAAACAAAAAACAGTTGCGAACAAATTGGATAATCTCAGTGAAATCAAAGAAAACCTGCTTGGTTCTCTGTAACGAGGAGTAACGTTAAACGAGCAGTTGGACCGCCAAGAAAAAGAGTTGTACACAGAGCAAGGTGAGTGGCAGTGGGTTTCGTTCGCCTCTATTGAATCGAGTCTACTTTCTTGTTTATGTTGATTTCAGTTGAAATTACAAATGCATAGCTTTTTGCAGTTGCTTGTCTTTTTAGAACCTCATTGTTCGCCAGGCAGTATCGCCTTGTTAATAAATTACCATACTGAAGCGTTATTGGAACAAGTTTTCACTATCCACTTCTGGAAAGGTTAGGTGCTTATCTTTCTGCACTTGTTGATAGCTTGTATTATTGTAGTTAGCCCACATAATAGTCTTACCCAGTAATCAAACGAAACCAGAAGCCTTGTTTCAAAACAACTCAAAAGTTAAAGTAATGAAAGTCAGATGAAAGTTTCTAAGCCTTCATTGAATGAGGCGGTATCTCTGTGTTTTAATGAGGGCTTTTTCCTTCGGTCAGCTAGCTTACTTATGTCCTCTAGGCGTCGTCGCTCACGGACAATTTTCAGTAGAAACTTGTGAAAAATGACTGCCACTTATTTTATGACAGGTGAAGAGATAAAACCAAATCTTCATCACTGGTATGCATTCATAAAGTCGTGCTCTTCATAGTGTAAGTGTAGCCTATATAGCCGAGCTCATGGGCACACCAGCCCTGGAAACAGCTTCGGCCCACAGTCTTTTTGGCAGTGCCAGTTTCATTCAGAGATGTGCTATTTCTGACGTTTACATTTCCTATCTCTGCTGGCAGCACCCCAGATACGTCGAATTTCACTTGAAAGTAGTCCGTTTTAAGTCGACGTATGAGTGGTGAAAGCAGCACTTTATTTCAGTAAATTTTCTCAACTTTTAGAATTGGTCCGCACTGCTCGCTGCCGCCCACCACCACGGTGTATTTGGTGGAAGACGTGTGCGAACCGTTTATAAAAGTAAACATTTTTATGGAAGTAAGTGCTGCTTGGTGGATTAAATGTGTGCCGAATTTACCAGTGAAACATAAGGATTCCGAAAAGGTCTTAGGTAATGTTTTACGAAGTACGTGTGTGCCGATAAACACGGCAACCTTAAAAGACAGATTCTTGAAAGGCGTTTGGAACGCATTTCTCTCCGCACAGGATAGAACGGAACCTTTCGCGGATGAATTCTAAATCTCCACACACCAGCCATGCTCAAACTGCGGTAACATAAGGACAGTGATGGTAGATGGGTAATCGGTGATCATCATAAGGTTAACCACCACCACTATAAACATAACTCAATTATACTTTCAGAAAAGCACCTAATTAATCCTTATTTTTCCTTAAAAGACCCATCATCATATAACTTCAGTTTGATACTAGCTTCTATGATATGTACTATGCATTTCTGGCATAAAGATTTGTTGCCAGAAAAAGGTTGGGCAAACTGACTTTATGTGGGTTTAACCTCCACTACATCCATGGATAAGAGAGAAGTCTGTTACTCAAATGCTTTCCTATGCATTAACCCAGTTTGTATTTTACAAATTATGAGCAATACTGGTTACAGTGTGCACTAAAATACAGTATTGCTCAATGCCTTCTGATGGAAAGGAGCATCTGTCTAAAAGCCATGAGAAATAACCATAAGAGATGACTTAATAAGATGTTTTTTTAACACACCCATTTGTTGAACATTTTATTGTGCGTGTCGATATTCACTTGACTACACTTGTCATGGGTGACAGTCCAACACAAGGCCCGTCAGTGAGAGTGTGTGACCTTTGTGTTTTTGTGTCCCATGGGTGACAGTCTCTCCTCACAGTGTAGTGCTGTTCCTTAAACCACGGCCATCTGCTCCTGTTGCTTCTCAACTTAATTGACAGCTTAGTATAAGCCAGGAAATGAGATGTAATATCCCTTCCTGATGATGATGCTGATGATGGTGATTTGCTCATTTAACTCAGATTGCTTGTAGCATTGGCATAACTAGAATATGCGTTTTTTGCGGGGTGAGTGATTTAGTTCCTATATTACATGAAACACAACAGTCCACCGTCTCTGTTGAATGGTCTTTGTACTTGGTTAATCTCTAGTAGTTTTGGTGATGAAGGCATGTTTGTGAGCATAGAGCACAGAGATGCAGAGCCCTTTGAGGCGTTGCAGTATGAATGTTTAATTCTGTGTGGGGCCATACGCCCAAATCAAATTATCTTTAATTTTCTGGTTTTAAAATAAAGATAGTCTCCAGTTACTGAAAATTGGTCAAGTGTGACACATACAAATACAGGTCTTTCTCAAGCTGGCCGCGACTTCCTGAAGTTGAATAACAGTTAGCCTTCTCATGATTGTGGTTCATGTCGGACTGTGAGTGTAAGTAATTAGGGAAGAGTTTTATTTAAGTGGAGAAGAGAGTAGTCTCTGAGACTTGAGTGGGGCGCGTGTTTTCTTTGCCTCTGGCGTGAATGACTGTTTATTAGCAGAACTAGTAGCCGGCACGTTCTTGCACTTGTACCTGGATAAAGTCAGACACCAAGACCCAGAGCTGTCTGGACTTGTAAAATGACCTTTGGCCTTGTGTATAAATGCCGTCATTATGGTGTGCACAGTTTGACCTTTAAAGGCTTGACCTGGAATGACCTGAGATGGGGGGGAAAAAATGCAGTTTTAAAAGGGTGCCAGATGAAAGAGGTGGACTTGGACTTTTTTCCATTTAATTTTAGGAAACCCTGAGGGAAAAGAGCTTACTGGCATTTCAGGGGTAATGATGAAAATATAGAAAGCAATTTCAGCACCAGTTGATTATGTGTGTTCTCTTACGTTTTGTATAAAAGCCCCATGGGATAGTACAGCAAACAATACAAATTATTGCTGTATTATACATGTGTGAATACTTTATAAACTGTAAATGCTTCCATTTTTCAATTTCTTGACTGTCTCATGCACATTTTTGATTGATTGCTTACTTTAGGTGAATCACTGAATTCCCTTTTAGACTAATTACTAACAACCGACTTCAGAGTTGGTTAGAGTACTTCTCCAATACACACGGCTCACCTCACACATTCTGTCACTGTCAAGGTGCCAAAGGTCAAAGGGTGAAAGGGGGATGGGTGTCGACGGCTCTTGTTTTCCGTGTCTGGGCAGCTGGAGGGAACACAGGGAACATGTGGCGTCAGAAACCTTTCATCACGCCCCCCCCCCCCCCTTCCGACCGACCAAATGTCCTTAACACGAGTCAACCGGCGTCATCTGCCCGGGGTGAGGACGGGAGGGCGGACGGCGTCTTGATGAGAGGCGAAGCAGCATTCCCATGATTTGTCTCGTTCAGCATCGGCCGTGACATTTACGCCGCCCGTCCGGTAATTAACAGGTGGGGAGATTGTCAAGGGCGGCGGGAGGGTTTGATGAACTGCAACTGGCGGCCGATGGCACTAGATCACCGGCGGAGGCGTTGAGTAAGTGTCTCCGAACGCGCTCCGGTCAGGACGGAGCTGTCACTGCAAGGTGCCAAGTCAGATGTGATATAGAGAGCTATAAGCCACTTTCCCCTGAGATGAATGTACTCCCCGAGTGCATCGTTAAAGGAAAATTCCACCCTCGCATACTTTCAGATATCGGCAATTTGCGATGTTCAGTGCATTCCAGAAGTTACTTAGTGGTTTAGTTTTGGTGTACCCGTTTTCCATCAACCTGCCTCATCTACTTCTGCTTCAGCTAGTGATTTCCTACGTTTCCCGGAATGACTTTCACCCCTTACTCAAAACACGACATGTCTTGTGGCTGCATTGCATGCTGGTCTATTGAGGCTACTGTCGGTGGAGAAATTGTTATCTCTGCCTCTATTAAGTATCAAACAATTTCCCCCAGGGTTAGGCTTCTGTTCTGCCTCCCGCTACTGATATGTACCAAGTGATTGATGTGATTCAAGGATTGATATGCACCGGAAATCCAACAAGAGCGGTCAGCTGAAAGGAAATATTTGGGGCAGACATCCTCTGCAACTCTCTTATCTGGTGTGGTGGAGAGGACGATCACCCCAACATAGATCAAAGTACAAGTTATTTGGAAGGGCAGCCAAGGCTAGACATGTGAATGCTTCCCTTGCCCGGCAGGGGTCTAGGGCCCCTCCGCTCCCATGGTCAGATTAAATACTCAATTTAATTATGTCACTGAGCATTAAGTCAGTAACCTTATCAGAGTGGTCTGGCTGTTTAATGGGCTTTGCAAGCCAGCAGATGCAAAAAGATTAGGGACAATATGCTGGTGGTGCAAACCCTGAGCAGAGGGATAAAGGATGGGTAGAGAGTCTGACACTCTGTGCCACCCTGTATGAGATCTGAAGATCCGTCTAGATGGCACACGTTAAATACAGCCTCATCTGAAGACATATGTAGATCTGAAAGTATTTAGAAATCAACAAAAGAGCTTGGAATCTGTGCCATCTGATGCACTAAGCAAATGAATTGTGAACTGGATCTTTTACTAAATAGGTTATTTCATGATTTCAGTGACATACATTTTCTCTGTGCTGTAGCAGAGCAAATTTCCATGACAAAGTCACGCAATAATTTGTAAATTTATGCACATTTATAAATAAAGGCCTTGAGATAAAATAAAAAGAAAACCCAGAATGGATTAACTATTTTATGCATGTAGATTTAGAGTTTCAGGCAAATTTAAAAAAGCCCCTGATGCTACACTATCATGAATAATCTTAATTCCCATCTTTCCTCATCAATGGCCTGGCCTGTATCAGGAGCGCCGCTGTGCCTGGAATCCCAGATTTTGTTCCTTTAAACTTGACTGGCTATCCTCCCCAATTTCTGGTAGTCACATTTGGATTCACACAGATTTTTGCATATTGCTTGCGGTGAACATAGCGGCTCAAAAGCCCTAGCTGGACGGGCTGCAGCTCCCGTCTTTCCATGTCCGTGATTTAAATCAGCGAGCCTTTGATTTTTTTTTTGGGGGGGGGGGCGAAAAGGACTGAGGATTTTCTTTCTGATAACAAGAACTGTGATAACACTAAGGATTCTCTTAGGATTTAATTAGAAAGGGTAGCCTGTTCATTATTCAGATATGTAAATGGAGACCCAGATACATACAGTGCTCTGGAATGTAAAATAGATTCAGTACAGTGTTGGAATTCCTTTGAAGCAGCGAGCGAAGTGCTCTATAAGAGTGTGAATTATTAACTCATCAGGGCACCCTGCATGCTTCCACCACATGCGGCTCATGGTGTGTGTGTGTGTGTGTGTGTGTGTGTGTGTGTGTGCATGTGTGTGTTTGCGATTGTTCCCTCATGAATGGAGTTGTGTGTTTGCCTAAGGTCAGTGTTGAAACAGCAGAGCACGTGATGCACAGTCTGCCTCAAGGTGAAGTTGGCCTGAACTGACTGAGTAAAACAAAAAACCCTCTTTTACTAAGTTAATCGTATTATTGACATGCGTGATGCCGGTTTGAGATATCTGCGTGGCCGATCTTGTTAAACAATGTAGTCAAACAGGAATGAATTGCTGTAAATGATGCACCTTCCCCAAGCAGCACACAGTCCAACGAGGAAGGTTGTGTGATTGAAAGGGGGGTGAGGGAACAGGGGTCTAGTCTTTAAAGTTCATGGTGCGGTCAACGTATAGAGTGGGCTATTGTAACAGATGGCATTAGCATGATCCACAGAGTATTTTTTCTCTTTTCTGTCTCTGTCACTCAGATGCCTCTCCATCGCTCTTCCTCGCAAAACTCAACGCAAATTTTCCCCTTTACCTCCTCCACCTCCAACACTTGGCACTTTTTTAGCCGCTCTCATTTTCTCCGTATTCCCTCGCGCTTGCATTCACGCATACCCGCGCTCCCATATCGTTTTCCCATCTCCCCGTCAACGTCGAAGCAGCCGCTTGCGGAAGGCCCTCAGAGAAAGAGGCCCCCGCTAGTGAGATAGGATGACATGGCTGAGAGGGGCTTTGTCATTGCACCCCTGATGAGAAGATGAGACCTCCACCTGGGGTAGGTGAGGGTGGAGACTTTGAACACACACAGACACTTGTACTTCTATCCTTATGAGGACCCTTCCTTGAACACATTCCCTAACCCCTAACATTAGCCTCAGTCCTTTCCACTACATGCCTAACTTAAAAACTAAACTAAATTTAACCCTAAAAGAAAAATCCAACCTAAAACACTTTAACACTATTGAAAACAACTACTGGTGATGTACCCTGTCGTTCTGGACCCATTTTGTTGTTTGGTAGTGTTTTTTAAAGGGCACAACTTTTTTCGACTGCCAACTGACGCTCTCACTATCGCTATCGATTTCGCTACCATCTCTCCACTTACACGTAAAACCCATGTATCAAGTCCAGGCATGTTCACTTGAGGATGTTGAAAGACATGCTGGGAAATGTAGGTAATCACTAACTAAAGTAGAATTAGATGAGGCAGGTTGAGGAACAGTGGGTACAACAAAAAGGTAAATTACAACACTTCGAAATAACTCATGTATCATCAATTACTAGTGTTCATTGCATTCCATAACAGTGTAAGAGTATCTGAGGGTGGTGTGTTCCTTTAACCCTAACCTAATCCTAATTCTAATCTTAACCACAAACCCAAGCCCTAACCCTAAACCGACCCCTTAAAGAAGTGAGGAGCTGCCAAAACACCCCCGCTTCACAAAAACATCCTCACTCCCAAGGTCTAAAACTCAAACTGGTTGGGGCATCTTGGGTTTGAATCTGGTCTGGTACCTTTGTTGCAGGTCATCCCCTCTCTTTTTTTTCCCCCGTCTGTCCCATCTTTCTTCACTCTCTAATAAAGGCAACTGCCAAAAAAAACCCTCAATCTGGTTCTCACAAGGACAGAAGTACAAGAACACACACACACACACTTTTCATTGTGTCACGTTGGGCTTTAAGGTGCATGACGTGAGTTTGGGGAAAACTGGTTCAGAACGTGCAAAGATCTCAACAAAATAACCCGGGTTCAGGTGTTTCATGGTTACTGTTTTTGCATTGTTGTGTTACTGTCTGCACCTGCGCAGGCTTGTGCATACTCCATTGAGATGCTTGTGAAAATGCTATAATGCCCTTTGCATGCAGTTTGCATGTCTGCATGTGTTGGTATAGGCTGCGTGCCTGCAGATACTTTTTTTTTTTTTTTACTGTGCTTGGCCTTTGCAGCTTCGAAAAGGGTGGTCTAGTCTCTGCAGCTCTAGTATCTCTCTCTCCTCACTCCCTCCCTCCCTTCTCTCTGCAGGGGGGAAGAGAGAGGGAAAGTGGCCCTGCCTCCTTTGTTTCTTTTGTTGAAGAGGAGGCTGAAAAGGCCAGCCAACAAGAGAGGGGGAAGCAGGCGGAGGTTGGGAAGAGAAGGGGCGGGGGGTAGAGAGGTAAAGGCCTAACTTGGGGAGAATGGGGGAAGGGGAGAGGACAGGAAAAGGAGGATGTGTGTGTGTGTGTGTCTCCTCTCCTGTCTGTCAGTTGGAGAACAGCTGGTGTTGACTGCAGGCTCCTCTCCTCTTCCTCCTCAGAGGAAGGACAGGTGAGTGGGTGTGGCTGAAGAGGGAGTGTCCACCATCTGGAAACCAGCCTCCAGCATCCAAACTCCAGCATCCAAACAGCTTCTCAGATAACATGTTGTGAAGTCTCACAGTTAAGAGTTTCACATTTTTTCTCAAGTCTGTGCTGTGGAGATGCCAATGGTTTAGGGCAGATGTAGGAATTTTGATCAGGGATTCAGGGATTGATGTTCAGTGTGAAATCTTTCTTTGTTCTTGTTGAATGGTGCTTTGCATTGCATGGCTGCAGTTAGACAGGTGGCCATTCACCCCGGCTTATGATTGGAAGTGAATGGATTTTAAAGCGCTCTTGAAATTGAATATCATCTAAGTGACGTCAGGCAGCTAGCTTTGGCTTTTGACTCCAGAGGCAACAATACAAGAAGCATCTGCTATGGTGACACTAGCCGGGTTTTTTCTTTTTGTGCTAGTGTGTGTGGTTTTTCCAGGCACGCACACGGACGTGAAAAGCAGCATTTTGGAATACCGACAGCAGACCGTTGCCAAGTGGCAACCATGAAGGCCCTTGGAAATCGGGGAGTGCTCAGTTTCCCCAGAAACGCCCTTTTTCTCAAGACAGCTCCCCCCTAAAGCGACCCACCCCCCCTTAACTCCCTTTAAACGCCCCAGGGGGAGGGACCCTCTGTCCTGGGAAAAGGGGGGTTGCTATGGAAAGCCAAGGACGAATGTTGGACAGGCGTGTTAAAAGTTCAGGACCTTGGCTGGCTGCTGGTGGACTCCACAAGTACAGGACATAATCTCCCTGGGGTGCCTGAAATTTACCTTGCCTAACTTTAGGTATACAAATTGTCTATCCAGTAACACTGAATATCACTGACAGCCATGCCATTTTAAATTCTACAATATGTTTTGAAAGGGCTTCATAACCCAGGGTCATACATTTTTCTCACCCCATAGAGGACCATGTAATCCTGTAGTTTAGATAAGCATAACTTCCAGCATTGGAAATAAAGAAATCATAATTACCCTACAACATGTGCACCTGACAAAAGCATTTTGGCCCTTCATAGCAAATGTCTGTGGCTGTAATGACTGCTTACTTAACACACTGCCACAGGAGCCATAGAGTAACCTGATTGTATCCCTTTTTAAAGGCTCACTTAACATGTCGTTGCATACAGCAGACATGTGCCAGGGCAGAGCAGAGTGTTTTTACAACCTGACAACCTGCATGTGTTCCTCCTCTGACCATGACACTTCCTGTTGGTTCGCACTCCCTAAACGGTCAGGGGTCAGGGGTCGTCTGTCAGCCCTCCATAGACATGATACTCCCTTAACACAGCTTTTCTCCAGGAAGCTTTTAACACCGCTGAGTTACCAAGACTTAAGTTAATACGTGTGTGTGTGAGTATGTGAATGCATATCCGTTTCTGTGTGTGTGTGTGTGAACACCCTAACAGACCAAAGTGTTTCCTAGCAACCTTTTGCCACTTGTTGGTAAGCTGAGCTATGGCACACAGTCTTGCAGTATACAAGCTGCACTGTTGCTCTCCCCGTGTTGGATTACAAGGCTTTGATTTAGGCATTCCTTAAGCCGATCTGAAATTTTGGTTCTATTCCTCATTTACTGCTCTATAATCCTGCTGAATAAACTGAGAACCATACAGTGTGACTAATGCATGATTTTACAAAGTCCAAAATATACAAATTACTGTCTACATGCCTTGTGAGGGAGTCAGCCTGCAGAAAGCGCTGGGCTGGTCCCGGTGTAAAAGTTGTAATGTAATGGCTTAACATGCTCGGCTTACATTATACTAGATGTCTCTGTTTAAACCAACGAGCCTACAGGCAGCCTTCATAAATAACTCTCTCTTTGTGTTATTAATGGAGAGCTTAGGTTTTTTTTTTCTTGCTTACCAAGAATAATCTTTTCCACCCGCTCCACCTCAGTAGCTTTAATCTGGCTGGAAATGAACTAGGCCTCTGTTTCCAGGGTTATGGAGGACTCTTAGGGGTGTGTTGTGTGTGTGTGTGTTTGTGTGTGTGTGTGTGTGTGTTTTCTGCCACATAATTCCAACAGTGGTGCAATACTGACATTTGTAGTTGTTCCCTGAGTCCGAATAGGCAGTTTGTTGGGAGAGGTGTGTGTGTGTGTGTGTCAGTTACACAAAAGTCCCTCTGTTTTCCACATAGGAGACTGAGTATTGTCCTGCTGGTCACACCAAACTCTCTCCAGTTGCTAAATGGGTGTGAAATGTTGTCTTGCTGCTCCACTTTGCAAATTGCCCCAAAACGGTGACAGCAATTAGCTATAAACTAAACCATAATAAAAGATTATCGCTGATAGTAGCACATCCAAAATTGTCTCTTATCTTTATTGCCTGCATTTTGGCACCTGCCCCTCCCCATATAGTTCTTTCACTGTATGCTGTTTGTTTTTCCCTTGCTGTCTTTCTGTGTAGAAGCTAGCTAGCACATTAGCATAGAATAGCTACCGAGGGGTCATGGAAGTTGGCTAGCATATTTTCTGTTCCTTTCATTCATACTCAGTGTTGAAATTGTCGGCTGCGTTATTTTTAATACCCCATTATATTTTTCTTTACTGTATCCTATTGCTATTTTCCTCCTCTCTACCATCCTCTCCTTTCGATTCTTCTCGTCCTCCCGCGCTGTCCCGTTGGCAGATAGTCAGGGGGACTATCTCAAGCCTTTCGGCCATTAACATTCCTTCCATTAAAACGTCAACACAGCCCAAGTCCCGGGGCCCGCAGGCGTCCAAGGATCCTGTCGATAAAACCGACCCCCCCCTCCGGGCAGTTGAAGACGACAGGGGCTCAGCGGGTTGCCTGGACTCACATGTGTCCATTTTTTGTTACTGCATATGTCTTGAACCTCAGCTGGCTTCACTTCATTTAATTTTTCTCAATTGCATATAGAGACAAAGGACAAGGATATTTGTTCTTTGTGCTGGTGGTATTTCCATGCAGTACTCAGCAGGAGTGATGTGAGAGGAGCCGTTACACAATTAAACTCCCCCTCCTATTTGACATTATTGGGGTGTTTTGCAGAAGGACGTTAGGCATGGTTTCCACTGGAGCAACTCAATTTGACTTAAAGTTGCCTTGTTTTTACTTTCCTTCAGGCTTACACTGCAGTCATGGCTCATCACCTACCCAACACACTCTTGTTTTTGTTCATGTCTGTTGTGGTACAAGGGCTAATCACTGGTAACATACTTTGTCTTCATTAGTTTTGCCGTGTGTGTAGGATTTTTGTTACATGTATTTCCAATTAAGGATTTTATATTCTACAGTTACATTTCACAAAACATCTTATAAACCTCTAATGAAGCCTATGATCACTCAAGTTCCCAAACCAGTTGGTGACCAAATCGGAATAAAGAGATGTCAAGTCCGTGTCAATCTTATTAAATTCAGACCCCCTTTTTTTTTTTTTTCTTCGGAAGTTCATACATCTCATTTAGCGTGTTGTTATTATATTCCTTGTCTGACACACACGTGCACGCCCACACACACACATGCACACCGCACGTGTGCGCTGAAGTGTAATATGTTCAGCACAGATGTCCTGATGGGATCCAGCTGGAGTGAATTCTGGTAGCAGAAACATGGTGTCGGGACCTCCATACGCCACAAGCACGCTTACACCGAAAACACACGCTACCATGCAGGCACGCAAGGCGACGGTTTGGCCCGAAACACATTCCCCAGTGTCAGGGGTTAACCCAAAATATGTTAAGCAGCGACTCCGAAAATAAAAACACACATTTGTCATGCCAAAAAACATGGCGGATCTCTAGGAGCTGTGATACAATGAAACTGTTTTCATTTCGCTGCACCACAAATATCATCTCATGTTTCATTTTACCTCATGATGTCAGATGGGATGTGAAACCAGTGTGGCTGTGTAAGAGTGGAACATGTGGAAAACTCTCCAGCGCTAGAAAACCTATCTCTTGTTTTGGTTGTGTGCTTCCAAAATGTATGATAGATTCATATGGGACTGTCCGGCCTTGTTGTAGTTTCGTTCCTAGCTGGCTACTTGGTTGGTATGTAGCATAGTGAGGGCATCACCAGACTATATTGACCCTGCCCTCCCCATCCCCTGTCGATTGCAGGCGTTCAATCTGCTGCCTATTGATCACACGCAACAAATTGATTACTATGGCACGACCGTATGTCCTGCATAGTACGAGGCAATCGAAAGGCTGTGGTCTAATTTAAGTCTCGTGCTGTTTAGTGTTACAGCTGGTTTGTACAAACACTGATCTATGTTAGCACATTAGATTCTTGAATATTTCAATTCTTGTAATGGAATTTGATTCAGAAGTCTTTAGCTTCAAGAAGTGGAATTCTTCAGGTCAATTCGTCATCATGCTGGCTCTGACTGGAGCAAGCTGTCTTAGATTAAACCAAATCATAGATAGACTGGCATTAGCAGTTCCTGAACTGATCTCATTTGACGGGAAAAGCAGATTACAGCTATGGATGGCTAAAGAAATGAGCAATCCTCTCAGAAAGTGGACCATAATCTTCCCACGAGTCTCTGCTCCTCCTGTTGGTGTTTGTTAAATCAAGTGGAAAATTGTGGAACGTCCTTTTTTCCTTTTCACTGAACTTTGTAATGAAATCAGTAATCATAGCCAAGTAAGACCTTTGCCTACAAGTTTGTTCCAATTCCATGGGTTCCACTGTAATGAAAGGATTTTAAAAGCGAAGGGCTTTGCCACTTGAGATTAAACTCAACATTTCCCTTCAATATAGCTCATGTGGGTGTCATAGTACGCTCAGCTCATAATTAGATTTTTTTTTTTTTTTACATAAAATACTGGGTGCATGATATGATATTCAAATGAAGTTAAAATTAACCAACCTTGTAGCGGAATAGGTTTAGGCTGTTTGTGTCTTCCCGAACCAAAATTAAATGGATGAGCAAGACAATATCTTGCTACTACCAGTTGTAGTAAGTCATATCCAATTCTGACAAAACTGATTTCCACTTACCTGATGCAAACTGTGACCTTTTTGCATTATAATAGAAGCTTTTCTTTGACAATAGACAGTTATATGTTTAAAACTTGCTTCATGTCCTTTGGGTTATTTATGGTGCAACAGAAAACAGTAAACGCTATGAATTCTCCATTAATGGGAACTATCATTGCTACCACCATCACAAAAAAAATAATAAAAGTCTAACTCTTCCACTGTATTTAGGCAGTTTTCATAACGGGGGACAAATTTTAAAAAACTAAATAATATTATGGTTATGGAACAAAACATTTTTCACCGTTTGTCCTTTACAAGTAAGCTGTGTTGTAACGTATAATTGGCATTGACAGTATGGCTGAGTCGAACTGATCTGGCCTGATTTTGTGGAATAAGCCTGGCCTGTGTAGACTGACAACTGAATGAGAGTATATGGGTGTCATCCCAGTGGCACACTGACCTGGGGGATGTCCTTATTGATTGCCTCTGGGCCTCTGCTGTTGTATTTGATTCATTATCGAGTGTTATCTGTCGCCAGTGGAAACACAAGTTCAGACTTATCCCATGTGCTGCCTCGTAAGAAATTCAAGTGGAATTTCCGCAACTCAGCAACTGATGCTGCACTTGGAGATTTGTCTGGCTGCTACTGCTGATGTGAGCATGACTGGAATCATTGTCTTCAGCGAACAGCAATTTTTGGTGGCTGTGGGCTGCACAACCGCACAAACAGCCCTCTATCTGTTTCCCTCTCTCCGCTGCCTCTAAATCAGATTGACTCGGAGCGTTGTTGTAGTCTTTAACTTTATGTGATCTCCGGAAGATGTGTGAAAGTGCCTGACAGGCATGGCAGGGACAGACCAGACTATTGAGCCTGGGGCTGGGGGGGGGTTGTAGTTGAAACTGTGGGGCAGTGAGGAGGGACGGGGAGGGGGGTGCAGCCAGAGGGAGTGTGACCCCTTGCACTGAGAGTTAAAAAAGCATTGGTAATGAAAGTAGGCAGATGAGACCTAGCTGATAACCTTACCAACCTCTATGTATGTGCGTGGCAGGCAAAGCATGTTACATATTGCACTTTAATGTCCCCCACTTACTAAAAATCAAACTTGGCTAATGTGCCTAGAGAATTTGCACACATGCCGTGTGTTGCTGTCGGATTAAATATGACGGGCTTATCCTATTGCATGCCATTACTGCAACTGAATGAATTGGCCATACAGACGCCATGCTTGTCCTGTTCCGTCTGAGAACACAATTAGACTTAATGAACAAGCTGTCATTGGAAAGCATTCATCCCTTATCTCATTACGGGTTAGGGAGGCCCAGTCTCTCTCTCAGTTCATTATACAGCTACATGAGTAATCCATATGCGCCACTAGAATGCTTCCAAGGAACATTTCCCATATCTGGATGTAGTCATGTAGGAGAACTAGCCTAAATGCCTATGGGTGTCTGCAATTCACCCACAACACTATTTCAGTTTCAATTTGAAACTGAGGCACCAAAGCTGCCTTGTTTTTTTCTGTGGTGGGCTGCATTGGCTTAACCTTTGTTCATCTGGGGCGCAATAGCCAGTTGTTTGCTTGTGGAAGGAAGTAGGATGGCATCAGCCCTGTGCCAAGTAGAGAGGGCACTGCTTTTGAACAGGATGCTTTGGAATTGTATTTTAGTCTCTGTATATATTCTCCAGGGGATAGAGGGGGAAAAAGCAGAACGTTCTGGTATTTAATTATAGAGCGGCAATGGCCAAAGGCACACTGTCAATGGTAGTTTTATGACCGACAGCTTAACAACCTCAGGAATGGTGGCACTGTTGGTTTTGATGACGTTGTGTCATTTCCTCCTCTGAAGAGCCGGGTTTTTTGATGTGTTTGGGAAATGTATGTGTTCCCACTCCTTTTAACGGACGGAATAGAAAGGCCAGTAGAAAAAGCCTTATGGTGCTGTGGTGTGTACCAAACTTTGCCAACACGCCAAGTCAAGGGTAAAAGCTCACGCTTATTTTAGTACTTTATGACGCCTGGAAATGCCATCTTTTTGAAGTTGCTTTTTTCTCACGAGAGTGTCTTTTGTGACAATTTTAGCTGCTTAGAAGGACATGCTGTTTCCCCCTCTTGTTTACAGAAAATATGCTTCCCTGCCTCCCATGTGGTGTGGCAGTGATTTTCTTTTCCGTGTTAATCGGATTTGATTTAAGTTGAGTTGGGCCCTCTCGGCACTGTCAGGTCCTTGTTTATTTGGAGCATGTGCATGTTGGAGAGGATTCTTGGGTGTGATTGCCCCCCCTCCCCTCTCCCCCCACCCACCCCGCCCAAGAGTGTGCGAGGGAGATGTTCGCCCTCCTGTTTTGGCTGGTGACTCACCAGTTTTGGCAAGGGTGAATGAACACAACATGTCACCAGTTGAGTCACTGTACATTTCCTAACAACAATGGGAAGCCTGGCTAAAATCGGCGCAGTCCATTTCATGACCACAAAGGGAGCCATTAAGGCTTAAATGCATCCGGATTCAAGTCGCCCCCTTAACGTGAGAGTGTGTGCCTGGCAGTTGTTTTTTTTGAGTACTCTTACATAAGGTTTCTTCATTTGGCTTGGCGTCACAAGCACTGTTGGCTAACGCTTCCAGCTTTACTGCTTCCAACCTCACTCTGGTTAAGAAAGCAAAATGTAACGGCTAATGTTCTCAAAGTAGAGGTGCTTCAGGCTCTCTGATAACTTGTCTGCAGGCTGTTTGCTCAACCTGATGAACCATTGTGTGATACAGGTCAAACCCAATGAGGGGAACAAACATGACAGCAAAGACGACAATCCTTCCTGTTCCTGTCACATCAATCCTATCAACCCAACGCTGTCTACCCACAATGCTAACTGTTCTGTGCACTTTGTCTTTGGCTCTCCATTTGTCTTCATGTAGATCAGCTCCAGGCCTAGCCGTCACAGTCTGGGTCAAAGACAAATGGAAACATTATATGAGAGCACGATTCAGGTTCATCTCGTGTGTCTGAGCCGGCATCTCACCTGAGGGAATCTCCACATGACAAGACCCAGCAGATCCAGGCCAGGGGGGCTCTTGGAGGAGCTGGTGGATCAGCTGGCAGAAGGCTATAGGGTTTCCTGCTGTTTAAAACCATCTGCACGGCAGTAGGAAAATGCTAAGACCGCAGATGCATCGGTGAGCCTCAAGGCAGAACATAGTGTATCCTATGTGTTTTTTTTTTTTTTTAACAGCCTTGAGAGTGGATTGGAGAAACTCCAGGTTTGACCGAGCTTCGGCCAAGTTAAGGCAGCATTCCTAGACAATGACCGTCATTTGGATCTCCTGTGGCGAAGGGAATGATGCTGCTTTTACGGCTCCAGGACACCCGTGGTGAAGGACAGGCATAAAATGAAAATTTACTAGAATTCCAAGGGCTGAAAAGTTTCCTTATTCATTATCCGCAAAATTGTTCCTGGTTGCATTGTATTTGTTGACTGCTTTTTGAAATGAACCCCATGCAGCTTGGTCATTTAAGCTTGATCAGATTTAGTGTGGTTCAGTCGCACTATGTCTGGCTGTACCGTGGTTGAAGCATTTAGTTGCTTAGATTTACAAACCAGTTCAAGTTTTTGTCTGGTTGACCTGACCCCAAAATATTCATGAAGAGATACTCAAAAGTGCTTTGTAACAGCAGGATTTTTAAATCATAAGGCTTTTTAAAATGTATGTTTTATTGCTTTTTAAACTTTGATGATCCCCTAACTATTTGCCTGCCGAGGCTTTGGGTATCTGTTGTGAAATTGAATGGCGAGGTCATGTTTCATGTTGTGCCAGTGCGCTCTTCTCTGTGGCAGCCATTTGTCTGCCTTTTTTAAAAGGTGACTTTTGTGGTTTTGTGGGTTTGTGGTTTTGCCCCGCCATGTTCAGCAAGCTCTTTGTTGTCATGTTGAACAATAGCTGCCTTGTACGAGGCATGGAGGCCCTCACCTGCATAGCATGAATTAAGAAGACATGGCAGGCGTTGCAAATGCGTTAAGCTCACTTTGTAGGGAAGAATGTTTCAGCCACTGGCTCCTGCTATCATTATCTGTTTCCACGTTATGGTTCCTCGAAGACCGGTTGTGTTATAGTTTATGTCAAGAGTTTGGCCTTTAGGAGAGAAAGCTGTAAAAATGTGCTCTCTGTGGATTTTCTAACTGCATCTCTTCTTCCAGGTTTGGACAAATCCCCATGGGGGCCATGTAACACTTGGAAATGTCAAGCAAAGAGCAGTAGATTTCCACAGGTAAGAAACTACATTACTCCCTGTTTCAGCCAATGGTTATACAAGAAATAATGTATGGTGAAAGATATTGGTAGCCCTACTTCAGAGTGTCTTTCACAAAATCATGTTGAAAATGCAACTTGATTCCTACAGTTATTATAAAGTTGATATTTTGGTCATTGCCCTTGTTGTACACCAAAATAGCCAGATGTGTTAGGGGAGTGATCGTTGCTTTCGAGTTATTTCCTCCTATTCATCTGAATTACACAATAGCTCATCGCCTGGGATTCGAGTTTCCTCCCCCTGCGGTGACAAGTCCACTTCCCCCCAAACCGCATCCCACCACACTCAGCAGCTATTTAAAGTGTCAACGGCTGCTCCCAATTACTCCTCCCCACGCCAAACCAGAAGCTCTGGCCACGCAAAAGGAGGCGAGAGCCCTCCCTGCAGTGGCTTTTATCTGTTTGTTTTCATATTTCCCTTCCCTCGGTCAGCCCTCCTCCCTTGTGCTCTTACCGTTTTTGCCTCAGCCAAGGATTATTGTGTTTTCTCTCCAGCTGACCTTGGTTACATAAACTAGCGCCTGATCCCCCTTCCTTGATTCTCCTCCCTGTCCAGCCTACCATTCTGCCAGGCTCCCATCCCCGAGCGCTCCCACAAAGCCCTGTGTTCTGATTACATTGTGAAATTGGATCCAGGACTATTTATTCCCAGGCTGAGTAGTAAGGGGGACTTGGTTGGAGGTTCAGAGGGTAAATGGAGGATAAGGGGGGGGGACAAGGAAGCTGCTGTGGTCGAACCGGGCGGATGGTGTAGGTGGGCCAGCTGTTTATGCCTCCCCCCAACCTCTCCTTGTGGGCTGAGCATCCAGCCAGACATCTACACCGTCCCATCCCACTGTCAGCAGTTTTTGCCAAAAACCTAAACCCCATCATTCAACTTTGGCCGAGAAAGCGCAGCAGGATGGCCCAGTGGTTAGAGACACCTTCCGACACTGTGTTGGCAAACCTACGCCCTCCTGAGGTGTCCTTGTGAGAGACTCTGAATCCCTAACAGCTGACACTTACAGGAACTCTGTGTAGTGAACACACATTTATAGAGGAGGCAGCGGTGTCCAAGTGGTTAGAGAGACTGTTGTTGAACTAGATAACCTGGTTTCAAACCCATGTAGTCGAGCATCTGCCCTGCTGAAGTGTCTTTGAGCAAGACAGTGAATCCCTACCAGCTGCAGGTGCAGTTCTGTAGCTGACCCTGACCTTTGACCTCCCTGTGGAGAGGGGCAAGAGGTCAATAAGGGGATCAGTAAGGTTACTACTTCTTCTTCTAAGTCCCAAACTTACCACTTTTGGTAGCCTTCATGTCAGATGTATACAAATATGCAACGGCTGTCTTGCTGCCAAATTGCTTCCACCAGTTCCTTTATAGTGTTCCCTCTTCTGTTGTTCCTCACAATGCTGTAAAAGCACATGGACACATTTTGCTAATGTAAAGCCGTCATTTGCACTGTTTTGGTGCCTGGATCTCATGGTCACTTTGTTTAACAAGTCTGTGATTTGAGTACTGTTCAAACACTACTTCACTCAACCAAACCCCAGGGGCACGCACCTCAGTTATCATCGTTTGCTTTTTCATTGACATCGCACTGAGGGGCGTAGTGTTATCGTTGTGTTAAGTGTGTCAGTACACACACACACACACAGTGTTGAGTGAGGAAGTGGTGTTTTGGCGGAGCGTCATGACCTCTCCCTATCCAGTAGCTCAACACAGCATGGCCTCGCTGTGTTTAACCAGCTGCTCATCACACACACACACACACACACACACACACCGAGTCTTCTCTAAACACATACACACCTCATTTGCTCCAGCAGGGCATTACCTTGACCTTGCTTTGCATGCAAAACATACAGACAGACCTGCGCATGCACACACACACACACACACACACACACACATGCATTTCTACATTTGCAGACTCATACACTGATGAGATGATTGAGTCAGGTTAGTTAGGGAAGAGAGCAAAGTTCAATAAAGCCAGGGCTTGTTTTTCCTTGTGTATCACTGGTGCAGGTCAGCACACAACATTGTTCTCTTAGTCAGACATAAAATATAATCGTGCTGCACATACACACACGCAGACACGCACACACAAGCACGCACACAGCTAAAGCCAACCGGAGATGAGCAGCTGAGTATTAGATTACAGGGAAATGATCAGCCATGGCAGACGGGAAACACTGCACAGGAACAAAGTGTGTGTTTGGCTATCTGACTGTGTGTGTGTGCCCTCTTGAATATGACACACCTGGCCTACCATGGACGGTCTCATACTAAAAGCAACCAGACCGTGTAATGGTATCACTTTAAAACCCATGGAACGGTTTAATACAAAACAGGGTATATCATCCATGATTTAGCTGCTGCCACAGTAGACACAAAACAAAAGATAGATTACAGTGTTAAAACACATAAGACTTAAGATAGGATCGCATCAGAATCCTTAAAACCAATTTGAGACCAATTGTCTTTGATTTGATTAATGGAAAGCATACGCAAAGCAGGATGAGACTCGCAAATGGCTCTCCTTGTCTGGCTTCATGCAGAGACTTTGAATCATTATGGTTTGATTTGCAGCTCGGTTGCAGGCCGGGGTCCATGATGGCAACTATGCCGTTTCTGTCAGGCCTGTCAGAGCGACCAAGGCGTGGAGGCATTCGAAACATCCCCTAAAGAGACCGAAAGGATGTTGACATTGAAATACCAAAGTATCCTTGCGAAATGCTGAAGTTTGCACGTCCACAGCACATAACAAACGCACGCAAACTGCCGCCAAGGTAAACTCTGCTTATAACTGAACTACATCAAGCTGTGAGAGGGACTGGACTCTTGGGGTGAAGGAGGGAGGGAGGCATGGGTAGCGGGGCTGCAGATTAGTGCGCCTTTAAGCGTATCAGACATCTTAACTAACATTAGGGGGTTTGATAAGGAATCTGGAGCGATACCAAATAAACCTGCTTAAATGAGCCCATGCTGGGCCCACAGACTGGCTGAAGTCATGGGGCTACAGCAGGGGACAGACTGCTGCCAGCTGCTGCTAGACAACTTTTAGACCTCGCTTGGTGTGGTAACTCAAAATGTGTACATTAGATTTGCCACTACTCCTTTCAGTGCTTTACAGAATACAGTCCACAATGTCAAATGCTTGAGTTTTAACCAATTCAGGTTTTTAAGTCCTCGAACGCACCTCGAAAGAGCCAGAATCTGTGTTTGTTGCTTTGTTGATTCATTCGTTCATTTGCTGGTATGTGTGTAACACTTTTTGCCATGCACAGTGCTTAGGGGAATTACGGTATGCGTTATTTAGGGAACGGAGAACCCCAAGAGCCCTGCACAAGGGGAATTCAGTGTGCGCTCGTATGCCTGGCAGTACAGTAGAAGCCTCACAAGCAGGAGCCGGCTCTATGTTGGTGTGCGGTACATTCACATTAACAGAAAGTAGCTTGGTGATTGTGGTCAATGGTCTTGTTTGTTTACGGAAATTGTACGGATGTCTCATAATTAATGATAATGGTAATGATTTATTGATGATGAAATTCTACACTTGGCACCTTTTAAATAACCTGAAAAGATAAGATAACTTAAATTAAGATAACTTAAGTTTCTTTCAATCCACATTTTTCTTCATTCAAGCCAAGTTGCAGAGCCTCTCTCAACATTTGGATGTTGGCTGCTACAAACATCAGTGGTTCTCTCACTCCTCTAGGGTTTGATGAATACTGCCTTTCATGTTCCCAGTGGAAATGTCTGGCATTTTCAAGTGTGGACACGACTGGGCGTGGTGTGGTTCTACTAATGCCCCTCTTGTCTGGACTCATGACAAACCTGCGTGTCCGACCTGGACCACTCCCCGCTGAAGTGGTGATGGTTCAACGCGCTGAATAATAGGACATATTTCCATTTAGATCCTCCAAAAAGAGAATGACTCAAACCTTGACGAGACACTCTTGGCTTGCCTGTGTTTGTCGGGGCAACATCCTCACACCATGTTACTCTCTGGAGAAAGCACCTCTGTTTTCCTCACGCTACCCCAACCCAAGCACCATATGATCAAATAGATGCTACAGATGACATACTGTATACACATGGGAGGATTACTTTACAGCACAATCTCTTTAGCATTTAGAGTTAAAAACAAAAAAAAGCATATATACCAGTATTTCTCTCAAGAGGTGATCATGTAATCATGTCTTGTAATTGTACTTTTATGAGTCAATCAGTATTGAATCCATTTATGAGTCAATCAGTGTTGAATCCATTATCTCTTGGGGTGTTTGTGTGTTTGGTTGTGTGTATGTCCAAAGGATGTGGTCGTCTCAGAGAGTGGCAGCTAATTGTCAATCCCTTCCCTGGGGGACTGTAATACAGTGGCAGACCATTTGAGTCCTGGATCCTAATGTTCCCGATTACAAAGAGGCTCGCTTTATAAGAGCAGCGCCATGCTCCAGCTTGTCACCGAGACACTATCAGACCAGGTGTCTTCGCTAAGAAACTCACTCGGCCCGTTTGTTAGTCTCATCACAACCCTCGCCTTAAGCCCTCTCAGCTGCCTTCTCTTTATTACAGAAGTAAACCTCCAAGCTACTGAGTTTTTTTTTTTCCTTGTTTCTCTCTCGGTACACGAAAGCGTTAACAGACCGGTGACGTAATGCCAAACACAATCGGCCTCGCTTATCTCTCCGCAGCCTCTCTCAGCGAGGCAAGGTGACTTTCCTCGAGCGAGGCAGCCGGAACACTCGCGGCAAGCAGAGCAATGTAATCAAATCATGTCGTTTAGTCCTCCTCTTCTTCTTCTTCTTTTTTTTTTTTGACTACGTTCTCGTCTCGGGGAGCCTTCGTGAAGTGCGCCTGAACTTGACGCGACTGTCAGGACCGAGTCAGAGAAAAGAGAGAGAGGAACGAAGCGCACGGGCCGCTCACTCATTTCCAGTGATTGTGTCCTCTTTTTTTTTTTTTTTTTTTTTTTTTTCTTCTTTACTTTCAAAGTCACCTACATTCATCTCTCGCTTCCCGGACGTCCAGAGAAGGGTCCGGAATCTCAATCACCGCTTGACCATTTCCGTGACATTCACTCACTCGACTCCAGCCTTTCACGGGCCCCGAACTTTTCTTCCATTTAGCGCCATATCCCCCAATCTAATGCCCCCCCCCCCCCCCTCTCTTCAAAGACGCTCCTCAAAGATATTAGACACAGGAAGCGTTGAGCGCTTTTACTGGGTGGTGCGCTGCCTTTTGATGTTGAAGGGTTGAAAATCCTGCACTGTCAAAAGTGGTGGGCTTTGAAAAGGTAAAGAGAAAAAAAAAAGAAAAAAAGTGGGTCATCTCCCTTCTTTTCATAGGTTTGCCTTCCATATTTTGGCTGGTCTTGAAAGGAAAACGCTGAAACAAGCAGGTTTGGACTCGGAGGCATCGGGGAAAGTGCTGTGACTGGGCATTAGGTTTTTCTGTTGTTGGCATCTTAATACTTGGCATGCTATGACTGCTACTACCGTTACATACCATATACCCCCAGACCACAAGGAATTACCCCCTAAACATCAAACAGGAACTTTTTACTTTGAACCTATTTCTAGAAACGTGATCCACCACCCCAAAACGCTTTTGTGGATGCAAATCTTCCCCCGACCCCTCTGGAATACAAGAACAAAACAATAACAATAAAAAGACCAAAAAGACTACTGCATAAAATATGATGGAGCATTTTAGATGCGGTCCTAATTGGGTGTTTCTCCCTCAACTGGGCCATGGCCTGGATCGCGGTCTGTTTTTGTTATTCAAATGTATTAAAATCCGAGAGTACGCCAACTTGGGCTGCTGTTCCGCCGCGGTTGTGTTTGGGTTTTGGTTATTTGCTTGTTCGTTGCTGGGTCGGTCTCGGCTTATCAGACGCGTGACGGCTTTCCGGTCTGTTAAAAGATTAAATATTTGTTGGCTATTTGTCTGAAATGGGCCGTAAAATAGATGGGTAACGATACCAGTGCGTATTTGATGTCTTGTTTTCCCCTAGTCAAGTTAGTTCGATCGGATTCCTAAGGGATGTGATGAAAGGAAGTCATCCAAGGATTTTCTTCACCGGAGAGGGTATATCCTTTCCCTCTCTCTTTTTTCTCTCTTATTCATTGATTCCCATCCTCCACCTTGCCCCCATACTTTCACCTCTCTCTCTCATTAACCAGCCTTTCTCTGCGTCTCCCTCCCCCCCTCTCCATCCATCCGAGACCGAGTAAATTAATAGATATAGCGAGAAAGAGGGAAGACGCAGAGCGGGAGAGACAGAAAGCAAAATGAGACGGAGAGAGAGACAAAGAAGGGGGTGCGGTGTGTGTGTGTGTGTGTGTGGGGGGGGGTGATACAGGCGAGGACGACAGGGAGATGGATGGAGCAAAGGCTGCCGGGAGAGAGTGATGAGATGAAGGAGAAGAAGAATAGATTGAAGGAGACAATGGCTAGATTAGGGATGGAGGCCAGATGATACCCAGAGGTACAGTTAAACACACATGAGACTGATCAATAAGGTATGCTGGTCTCCAAGTAGGGGGCCTGACCGCCGACACACACACACACACACACACACACACACACACACACACACTCACACACACACGCAGCCTCGCTTGCAAAAGCATGCATGCCTCAGGGGGATGAAAAGGACAACACAACCCATTTGCGCTCTCCCCCTCACCCCATCACACACACACACACACACACACCATCACCAGTCTCCAGGGGTCTTGGGAGCTGAAAAATTGGGAGCCCCTACTATACTGTTCCCTTATGCTTCAAACCACCCTCCAATTAGGCATTTACTAGAGAAAGCCAAGCAGGGAAATGCTAGAAGCCTGACCAAGACGAACCGCTTCTAAATCCTCATATTAAAACAGCTGCAGACGTCGTGATTGTTGTTCTTCTTCTCTGAGTTGTTGACGCCGCTATTTCCACTGTCCCTAGGTCTAAATAAACGAACAATACGAGTACAAGTTACTTTCACCAAAGGCTGTTTCTCAAGGGTAACCGGAGATAATAGGGAGTCTCGAAAGTCACTTGGAGGCGGTAGGGTTGGGAATGCCTTTCCTAATGGCGGCCGATTAGCAAGGCAGATTAGTTTTTCGAGCGTCTCCTTTTAAGTTATAGAAGATGTGTGATTGTAGTTGAAGAGCTCGGAGAACAGACCCCAACCGGAGAGGCTCCACTGTTGTGAAGAGGAACTAATGAAGACATTTGGGAATTGGAGCAGCAAGGGGCAATTTTGTATGTGCGTTTGTGCTTACATGTCGGTTGGATGTTGTTATGTGTGTATGTGTGTGTGTTAGAGTGTGTAATTACCGGTCTCTAGTGAACTGCCAGCTTGCGCATCACCTGACTCCTTCAAAGCCCACAGACCCGGCGGACTGGCGACTAGCAGCTTGTGAAGCCAAATACACTTTTTTATCCTCATCCGCTGCTTACCAGTTGTTGTCCGCACATCTTCAGAACACGCCAGGAACATGTACATATTAATATCACGTTAAAAATCCAAACTCGGACGTAGGCTACATATCCAAGCCGCAAAAACTCTCCGTCAGTTCCCAACCTCCTGAAAATAGCCTCAGTATAAACAAAACACTGGAAAGTAGATTGGAGTTTAGATTTTCCAGGGGTTAACCATGCGTAATGCTATGTTGGCCCGAACATTTGTGAAGCATCCATCACGGTGATGCATGGATGCTGTAGCGGGCCTGCTGCCGTAAGCCCGGCTCTATCTGAGTTAGCCAGCAGGGAGGACGGAGTAATGACTAGTATTTAGGCTGCTGTCAGGCCCTGCGCTGATAACAGTGTGTGGGAGAGACTGCGGGAAATAGACTGTCAATCCCTCATCACGACTCCCATAACCCCCTACTACCCCCTTCTCACACACACACACACACACACACACACACACACAAAGTACAGGGGAATTGGCCAGGAGGCACAGTCCAAATATTTTCTGCTATTTTTTTTTTTTTTTTTTTTTCTGAGATCCATACAAAGCAGAAATGAACGCTCTCTCTCTCACTGTGGCGTAGGCTCGGACCGCATCAAAACAACGGAGTGTTACTTTGAGAAGCCGCAGCGCTCCTCCTAGTCCTCCCATCCGGTTCTCTCCACATCCAGCTAGGTCCGGATAACCGTCGTTAAGTCTAGATCCCGGAGTCAAGCGGCCAAACTCTTACGCTAAAGTGTCGGCATGGAGCACCGGAGGCCACGGTTTGCTGGGGTCACATGGATGATTTCGGTCCATCCATGAGATTACCGCTCTTATTTTGGCACGTGAGTTCAAACAGCAGCAAAGTCATTGTCGATCCCCCTTCACAGGTAGCTGGTAAATAGAGTTTTAGGCCACGGAATCACTTTATTGTTCTCTGTCCCACTGTGAAGATCATGGCGCTACTTATGGACTCTCTACTTTGGACTGTAACTTTAAGACGGCAGACAGATACTCCCCCTGCCATTGTAGACAAGAGCAAACAGAGATGTGTTTGTTGATAGTCTATGACTAGAGTCAGGGTGTGGTTGTATACAGCGGCTAGAAGTCTATTGTTGTCTGATTGTGTGCTTGTAGGCCACACTGCCTCGTGATTATCCAGTAGCAAACTGGAGGAGTGGAGGTGTACATTAAGTTGAGTGGGGTTATTTCTGTACTGGTAGATGCAGTTGCATGCTACAGTGTGGGAAGGAGTGTGTGTGTGTGTGTGTGTGTGTCAATCGTCTGTATTGATCAGCCTTTGAGTGTTAAGAAGCTCATCTGTGACTCTGCTGGGCACTACAGTGCAGTGACACTGCTGCTCATATTGAGTGTGTGTGTGTGTGTGTTCGTTATCAGAACTTCCAGGAAAGAAGGGGGATGTACGCACACACGCGCACGCACACACACACACACGCACACACACGCACACACACACACACAAACACTCCCTCCTATTTGCTACCAGCAGGAGGCTGATGGGGGAGCAGGGAGGGTGCCTATTGTGTTTTAAATGGAGCTGTCCATCCCTTGTATTGGAACAGAAGAGATGAGAGAAGCACCCCCACCCCCCCTACCCAGCCACTACCTCACATCACCCTTCACTCTCCACCCCCTCCCCTACCCCGCCCCCTCTCTTTTTTGTTATTTCCCAGCCTCCTTTTCCTTCCACTGGGGGAGGAAGTGGTGGATGGAGGATGGGACCGCTGTGCGTTTCTTGATTATACCACAACCGTTGGGATGAGCCATAAATCATCATGGCCTGCCCCCCCCCCCCCTGTACTCTGGCTTGGTTTGGACTGGTCCCACTGGGAGATAATTGGGGCAGAGTACCATTGGGTAAACAGATGGGAGGGGTGAGGTGCGCCGTTCCCCCTCCAGGTTAAGGTTTATGAGGGGACCATATTATGGATTTGCTCTCAACCGGAGTGGCTGTTGGCTTTACCTCCCAGGGCTTGGAGGATGTGGTGTGTGCCAACACTGAGTGGGAGGGGTGTGTGTGTGTGTGTGTGTGTGTGTTTGTTTCAGTGCATGGATGTATGGTGTGCATGCAAGGGCACACTTGTTTTGATCATTGAGCTGTGGTGTGTGTGTGTGTGTGTGTGTGTGTGTGTGTCTGTCTGTCTATGCATTGTGACCCCCCCCCCC
Source organism: Centroberyx affinis (assembly GCF_046629955.1). NCBI lineage: Eukaryota > Metazoa > Chordata > Actinopteri > Beryciformes > Berycidae > Centroberyx > Centroberyx affinis. The sequence goes on from NW_027278912.1 coordinate 45,251, forward strand.
CCCCCCCCCCCGCTTATCAGTGCTCAGGCAGCTGTGTACCTGACACTGTGTAATCTTATTGATCCCGTTACCAACAATGTTGAACCAGCCACCATGCTTCAAAGCATTGGTCTGCTATGCAACACTACCGAGCCTGGTGTCAAAGGGCCAGTGGGATGTGGTGCTACATGTTGGACTGAGTCCTTTTCACCATTTTACTTTGGATTTATCCCAAATAAGAATTGCATTCTTGTGGTACAACACAGTCCACTCCATTGCTTTCCATATTCAGGCAGAACAATAGTCGGAGGAGGTTTTGGATGGGTACAGTGTGTACAGGGTTCGACAGATATGGGTCTTAGAAGGCTAATACTGATATTTTTTAAATTGAAACTGACGATTTTCATTTCAGCCCCAAAAAATGTCAGCGTCTACGCCCTGATTGTATTGTTGTCGGGATGGAAAAGCCTCTGAAACAGCATTTAGACTTTCCGTTGGAAGCCATGCTAATGAAATAGTCTTGGGTGGGTCAGCAGCTCCTTAAGGCAGAGTGAGGCAGGTTTCACTGACCATTGAGTAAAAATCCTCCCACACCACACTGGAATGATTTCTCTGACCATCTGATATAACAATAATAATAAAAACATATTGACTAGTTGTAGTCAGGGAGGAACCTCCCATCCTATCAGACGTGGACTACATAGATTTTTGCTAAAACCCTAGAAGAAGTAGTTTTGTTTTCAAAAGGAATAACAGGCACATTTTGGGGCCATTCTAGCATAATGGTATTGAATTCCTAGTTGTATATTGAACTCCCGGCTGGCCCTTTTTCTGGCTGTGTAGTGAAGAACTGGCAGTTGTTTATCTACCTGTTCTCCTGCCTCCTGGCTAGATTAAAGCAGGGTGTTGTGTGCCTTCCAAGGTCGGGTCACACAGACCTTGTTTAGATGTGAACGATGCTTTGGGTGCAGTCCGAGCCGAGGCGGTTGGCGCTGTTATCCCCTCGCGCTCTCGCATAATGAGATGTGTGTGTGTGTGTGTGTACAGAGCAGAGGGTCGGTGACCCCTTTGCTGTCTGGAGCACAATGATGAATGAGACTGTTATAGTGGAGGTGTGAGACTTGACTGCGGAGCGCTATACCGTCTGGCACACACACACACACACACACACACACAATTTCCAGCTCTCCCACATGACTGTGTAGATGCGGATGCTGCTTCCGCTCTCCTCCTGGAAGCAGTATCACTTACAGCCGCTGTATCATCATTATTCTTCCGTTTAATCCCGGTTGTCTCATATGTACAGCTCGGGTATTGCACGCGTTTCCCGTAAGCCTGTCCCCGTCTTGAGCCGGTTTAAAAATAGCAGGGGGCACCGCTGGGCCTTTTTTTTTTTTTTTTTTTTCAAATGAATGCCTTTCAAAACCCTAAAACCTCTCCTTTTGATGAATGCCCGAGGAACGTGTCTTTAAGCGGCCATCGCACAGCTGAGCCTAGCCGCCGAGCCATGACTTAACTTCCACCCAGAACCCTGCGCCGAACCACCAAAAGCCAAACAATATCACCACGCAACAAGCAGCAACGACAATGACGTTATTGTGTATATAAATTGAACCACAGCTTGAAAAAAAAAAAAACTGGCCGGGAGTCAAGACGTGAAGGGGAAGGAGAGGGAGAAAACGGGGTGTAGAGAGGTGAGTCTGGAGTGAATATCCTGATTCCAGCCCCGTGAATCACTCAGTGTTTTCATCCGTGTTGGCTCGTAATCCATGTAAGTATGCACTGGGTGATTTGTGCGAGTCAAATGGTGAGGTGGGTTTAGAAGCAAATGCAAAGGAAAAGTGCATCACGGGGGGGGGCCGTAGTGCAAGAGAAAGGAAAGAGCGAGAAGAGGCGTGGAGAAAGGGGAGTCACAGAGGAAAGTCAAAAGTGAGGGGAAACTGATGGACAAAGTGACTAATAGAGGATAACTGAGAGAAAAATGATAGTAGTTGAGCAGAGCGACGTAATGAAAGACAGATTCGGCCGGGGGAAAAATCTGTCAGGAGAGCAGCGGAAAGCCAAGGCGGCTTCTTGACGGAACGAAGGGGTGGAAGAGTGAAAGAAAAAAAGCAGATGGGTTGAAAGAGGAGGCGTAGCTCCTCGCTCCTCCCGCACTTCACCCGTCCCTCCGATCCCTCCACCCCTCTACAACCTAATAACCAGGCTGGCACCCGTGTCCTTCGGCCCTTTATTGCAAAACCTCTGGCTCGTAAAACGGGCCGAGGTGAGAGAGAGCCGGTCAAAGTGATGATCACACACACACACACACACACTTGACACACTTTTATGCGACGCTGCTGCAGGAATGCACACAGCTCTTATCTCTTCTTTTATTTACATTCCCTCCGCCAGTGCCCTCTGTGTGTAAGTTCTGTCGGACCAGCATGCCTCGCTGCAGCCCGCTACTCCTTCACATGGGTTAGTTCACCAAGGGTGGCCCAACCCTGGACGCCCAAGTCCACCTTCAGGGTGGTCCGCTTGTGGCGTAGCGGGTTTGTTTTTGGAGATTACTCCTATATTCAGACAGTGTTATGGTTCTTAGGCAGTATTACACGGTAAGGTAACTCAGTGTAGTTGTCAAATACAGTGTTGCGTTAAATTGGATGAAACCTCCAGCGCTCCCAGTGGGGAAATTGGATCATTGCAGCAGCAGAGAGAAGGATATGGAAAGGAATAGAGCAAAAGAGCGCTTATGAAAACCAAACCTTACCTTACCTTATCACTTACCAAAACATTACACGTATGATAGGCCTGACCTATCACTAATCCCCTCCACCCACCCTCTCTCACACACACACACACACACACACACACACACATGCACACACACACACACACACCTGGCAACTACATATGCACAACCATACACCCCTCGAGGCATTTACCGAACATATGAACTCGCACAGATACTTACAAATGCATCCAGAGAGAGACACAAATCTGCTCCCTTCTCTCTCAAACACACACGCACACACACACACACACGCACACACACACACACACACACACACACACACACACACACACAGGCACACTCACTCACCATCCTCCCCCAAGACATATCCAGAAATATTGACTACATTTGCATCGTAGGCAGCTCATAAAAATGCTCCCCCTGAGCTCCATAAGAGGCCGTCGAGCCGCGGTTTCTCCCCCAGGATGGAGCACTACAACTTGGGATAGAGGAGCGGCGGCAGGCAGGGCCGAGCAGCCAGCGGAGCCGCGGAGCCCCAGCCTGCCGACACACACCTCCAGGAGGAATCCCTGGCATTTCACAGACCCTGGTGAAGAGAGTATGGTCAACGTTTGTCATGTGACCCACCGAGGGTCACATGGGGATAAACGTTGACCATACCGGGGGACCATACTGAGACGAATGTTCTGGAAAGGCTATTGTGCAAGTTGTAGAAGACACAAAATGGATGCGTTTGTGTCTATAGCCGTGCGTTCACACTGCAAGCACTTTGGTATTACCTGTCATAACAGCACATTGTTTTGATGAGTTGACATAGCTAGTTTGCAAGCACCAATTAGGTAGCATAAATGGCAAATAAACAGCCAGCAACCATCAACCCCAACAATGGATGCACAATGGGTCGATGCACTCTCCAAGCTTTGTTTTTGACACGTTTATCCCTGTAGTCTTTCAGATAAAGGTTGTAGAGAACTGTGAAGCTTTGAGTGGCTGTAAATCAATTGTTCACAAATATTGAGTTATTTGTGTTCGTTGGTTGAGCCCTCCAGCCGGGCTGAGTGTTGAAGCGTTAATTCCATGTTTGTCTTTGTTATCAACCCGTGGATCAACCCATTATCTGATTCACGGCCATGGGAACCCCGCAGGCCATTTATGGTTTAGTGGCTTGCCAAAACTTCGGAGGTGTGGCAGACCTCTTGCTTTGTAACCTCAATAGCATAATTCTTTTTTGTTCTGGAGTGTAGTGGAAAATCATCTCGTCTTGTTTTCTCTCCACTCCAAAGTCTTTTGCACCCTAGTAAAAACTGCTCATAACTGCCACAGTAGTGGTCCTCACACTGTTTTACCGTGTCATTCTCACCTCTGGATGTTATGCAACAAGCTTGTTACCCTGGCTCCATAAGCAACACACACCCTAATGTTTTATTAAGGCAACACTATGGAAAAGCAGCATTAGCCGCATGGGAACACAAAGAGGCTCTTTGTATAGCGGTGTGTTTTACACACACATCATTCAGAAAGGTCCAGACAGCACAGCAGTCACACTAACATTTACCCTTCTCTCTCTGCACTGCTCTTGTTATTGCCCAGACCATCACAGAAAGGAGCCTTTATATATGTTTGTGTGTGTGTGTGTGTGTGTGTGTGTGTGTGTGTGTGTGTGTGTACATGTTTGGCCTACCCCTCCATGGGAGAATACTATCCATGCTTTGCAAAATCACCTTTACTGCTATCCCTTCAAAACACTGCCTTTTAATATTATCCTCACGTTGCAACGGTTAGCACTTCTACAGCTCCTCAGAAAAGAAGGCTATGCTACAGCAAAGAGGATTAGCCCACTGGTTTCCAGAAAGAGAGCGAGAGAAACTGCTTGTTCTGTGTGTGTCTGTGTACTTGGGGGCGAGTCCCATGTCAGTCTGAAATTATTTTTTTCAGAACAGTTGTTCAATGTTTTCAGAATGCCATTGGAAGCTAATCCTTTACCATGCTCTCTTTCACCGCTCCTGTGGTTTCAGCCAAATCCAAGCATGTCCAGTTTGTCGTGCATCCCTCCATGCACAAATTGATTGTTTGCAATTTCAGTGTTGCGAATTCCCCCTCGGCACAGATTGCGGCCAGTAAAGCGGGAGCCTCGAAGGCTCATGCCGGCCGTCCCGCTGTCACGGTGAAACTGAGAAATGCCAGGCTTAAATAGACTGAATAATAATTTCTCACATTTTTTTAAAGCTGTTTGATGCTAATGCTGAATGATAGGAACACTGGTTTGAGCGTGAGGCACAGGGGAATAAATATTAACCAGCACCCTGCACAGTTAGTGGAGCGAGAGGGTAAGGGTGTTTGTGCACTGTCCATCTCTTGAGACGTCATAGGTTCCACAACTTCTGTGTGTGTGTGTGTGTGTGTGAGAGAGAGAGAGATTTGTTATTCCATAAGTGTTCCATCCTCCATTTCCTTTTGACTTGAGATGAGTCAGTCAAAGAACACAAATGAAATCACTGGGAACCTTCATTGGAGAGTATGTGTGTGTGTGTGTGTGTGTGTATTTCCAGTCTTGGGGGGATCCAGAGAGGTCCACCATTTGAAATAACGTCTGGAAATGTCAAAGCTCAACTGTTAAACTTTAACTTTAAACTTTTCACTAGACACAATTAAGTTTGTCAGGCGTGGAGAAGGAAGGGCCTGAATCCCAATGAAATCTTAAAGGAATGCACCAACTTTTTTGGAGATTGTCCGGTTGGTCAACTTACCCGTTAACTGGTGAGAACATAGACACCAAAATCATCCGTGTGTCCCCAGTAGATCATTGGCTTCAGTGCTTCTTGCTAACACTTTAACATACTCTATGTTGAGTGATAATAGGACACTAGAAATATCTCAAATATAGCAGCTCTGAGGCTACATGCTAAGTATTAATTGATATGTCTAGCAGATTTGTGTAAGAAATGGTCAAATTTACATGAAATATGATTGAAAAATAAGTTACTATTTTGAACTAGCAGGGGCTACTTTCCCTGTTTCTGTAGGAAGTCAAGGTGGTGGACAATGGGAGACTGTGTACAACTAAAAATCACTGCACAGTGGATGAATAATTAGTTGCTCAACTAAAATAGTTCCAAAAATAAACCTGGCTACATCAGCTGCATTGAGATGAAGATATTTCATTTCACATGGTCAGTCTTCTTACTTTGGATAATGCTAGTGTCCTACTATCACTCAACGTAGTGTATGCTAAAGTGTTAGCATGGAGCCTAGTATCACACAACATAGTGTATGCTAAAGTGTTAGCATGGAGCCTAGTATACATAGTGTATGCTAAAGTGTTAGCATGGAGCCTAGTATCACACAACATAGTGTATGCTAAAGTGTTAGCATGGAGCCTAGTATCACACAACATAGTGTATGCTAAAGTGTTAGCATGGAGCACTGGAGCCAATGATGGTGTCTGTGTTCTTAATGGGTAAGTTGACCAACAGGACAGTCTACCAAAAACTCGGTATACTCCGTTAACCTTCACTAATAGCATATGATCAATTATGACAAGTGTTGAGTGAAAAGTTAAGAAATTTAATAACTGAGTTCCACTTTTGGCGTGTCTGTGTGTTAGCATGCGCCATTGTGGTCAACGCTTCCATACTGCTGTCAACACGCCCTTCTCTTTGTACCACTCAACAAAAAAAATCCACTTCTCCCTTGAGAGCGCCAACTCCCGTCCTCCCTCCATCTCTCATACGTCCATCTGTCGGTCCATGGCTGGCTGCTGTCCCTCTCCCACTAGTTATTCTATTAATAGCTTGTTTTTCTGCTGTGATGTTGTCAGTCATGGTGATTCTGCTCCAGGAGAGTCAAAATATTTGTCTTTCTTCCCATGGCTGCCCACCATCAACTCCAACTATCGCTCTGTCTCTGGTCATCACTGTCCATCCTTTTCTGTCTCTCCCTCACTTATTTCTTATAAGTGGAGCAATGCCTGACAAGATATTATTTGGTCAATGTGATAAATTATTAGATGTAGGTCACCAAACTCTCAGCTCAGAGGGAACATTGCCCCTGAATGCTCCCAGATGGGACTGTTTTTCTTTTTAGATTTGCCTTCCAAACAGTTTTCTGGCAAGTTTTGCTTGATCTTTGCTCTTCATTTAAATGCTTAAAAACAAAAAAAACAAAAAAAACCAAGATCAAATTTGGACTCTGGCTAATCAATGGAAAATGCCCACACCTTGCTGCAGCCAATTCACACCCGTGAACTGACGAGATGCTGCAGAACACCGAAGCTTCCAAGCCTCTTTCTGCTGACAGCTATTTGTGTCTTGCACCTTTAAATATTAATGCTACAGTGACATGCTGTATACCAAATGATAAAAGGAGATTTTGAGGCTTCTGGAGATAGAAGAAGTCAATGTATTCTACCTGAAACAGACCCCCGATGGGAAAGAATGGCAATATTTTTGAGATATATTTTTGCATTTGTGTCCAGGCGTACTAAAATATTGTCACCGGCTGTAAGGTATAGATAACGATGCAGTTATGAGAAATGCAACTTCCTGAGCACACAGGGGATAAAAATCCCAGAACAAACAAGACCCACTACCAATTCTAGAAAAAAAAAATCTGAAAATGTCAAACAGTTTCTTTCTTTACAACAGAGGAGGAGGATAATACGCAGATGTCGTATTTATTGTGGGAATGCAAGAAGAGACAGAAAATGTGAATTTTAACAATGGGGCATCCCCTAATATGGTGTCTGCCTTCCCCTCTGTTGCTAGGAGGCCTTGACCAATCACACTTTTCTTTGTTCCCTCGCTATTGGTCGTCAGCATTTTATTTGGCCAGCATGAAATCCTGTACTACAAAGTCAAGTAGCATTAACAAGCTATCAAGGCCTGATGTGTGTGTGTGTGTGTGTGTGTGTGTGTGTGTGCACGCGCTTCTGCTATCTGGTCCCCTCTCCTAGGGCTTCAGTCATGAATATGGAGCACCTTGCTGCTTTGTTCGGTCACTCACACACAGCATCAAACAGAAGGCGAGGCTGACAGGGCGAGGGTCTGCCTTCAGAGCAGCTTAGACCAGATGAATTACAAGCCCTGAACCAGCAGTTTATATGCCCCGGCATATGGAAATGGGGGGTGTATCTGGAGCGTGTGTGTATTCCTGTACTCCCATCCTTATGAAGACGGAGTGCCTTCCCCAAAATTGATGAAAATCCCCGAAAATGAGGACATTGTGTCATTCCTCACCTTGTTCCTAAGGGTTTGGGTTCAGGGTTAAGATTAGGTTTAGGTTAGGGTTAAGCTTAGTTATAGGGTTAGGGTTAGAGGTTTGGGAATGAATGTAATCAATGGCAGTTTCTCACAAGTATAGCAATACACAATAATCTGTGTGTGAGATACATTTGGCACTCCTTGAGGTGTAGAGGTGGGTGTATTCCAGGTTAGTGTTAAGTTACCTTATTTGCTGTAGTTTAAGTGCAATCAATCTGTAGCCCATTGCCATAAATCTTAGGTTCCTTTGTGTGTCCATGTACCGATGTGTGTATTAGTCTATTCCAAGGATGAGTTATAGCAGGTCTTTTATGTGGAGAGCATCCTTTGTGTTGTGCTCTCTCTCATCACACCGCCCCACGACGCCTTTCAGCAACATCAAAGAGCATGTAGATATGAATCACCAAACGCAACTGACTTGAATCTCCTCAAGGATCAAGCGTATTTGCGAATAAACACGGCTGGTAAATGTCGGACCATTGAATCGCACAGTTGCCCATAAAAGCCGTATTGAGAAAATCCGAGGCTTTCTCCTTCAGATGTCAACGAAAGGTTTCTCTTTCCGTTTTTGTCTGAGAGTTAGCTGTGGCAAGCTGTAATTGGCCTCCCATGTTTTCCCGCAGCTTTTTAGCTAATGGAGTCATATAATGGATGCTATTTTGAGCCAAACAATGGTCAGTGTTGTCAGATTCATTGACAAGTGGCTATTAGCAGGGCTAGGCTAATATCTAAGATGCCTTCAAGTGCTGCTTGGTCATCCTATGTCTAACTTTGGAAATCGTATATATGACTTAACATGTATTGTGCTCTTCGCTGGAAATAGAGTACTAACAAAAGTAGTTGGTGGCCGTTTTATTTTAGAAATTAAGTGGCATATGAGTAGAAAATGGGCATTAGGCATGTAATGGATGTTTTTATTCATTTTAGTCAAAAGTTGTCGTACACATACTTTTAACATTAATTTTAACGCTCTTTGCCCCCTAAATGTCACATTTCAGCAACTTTGGCATCACAGAAAGTTCCCACTTTCTCTGTTCTATTTTCCATTTTGTGGAGTCATTCATGTGCACTCCAATTGTAAGTGCTATATTCCCGACAGCACTTTAAGGCAGTTACCTATAGGCCCATTACTGCTGCTGTGCTGTGCAGCCTGCTGATGAAAATGACAAGACAGGAGAAAAAATAGCCCTCGTCCTTTCCAGTCTCTGCCCTCTGTCAGGGAAGGTTCTGCATACTTTCCGATAGCATGTGCATAGTTCTCCCCGCCATAATCAGCATGTAAAAACACAAGCTGTAATTTCCCCCTGTGAAGGCATTGCCTCATGAAAACACACACACATACACACACACGCACACACACTCCATTTCTCTTCACCCTTCCCAGCGTATTAGTGCTAGACAGTGACTTTGTCCTGTTTATATGAGCATGATGGGAGCTGATATCACAGTCCAGTGGAGCAGAGACCCAGACACTATAGCTGCTGTCTGCTTCTCAGAGCCATAAAATCAGAATTATCACTTGGGTTATCTGTTGGAAGTGTTTGACCACAGGTCTGCCTGATTAAAGTGTTATCATCTGTTCCAGTGGGAGAGCTTTACTGAACGGTCCTGGACGGGGGGTTATATGGCATGTATTGATTTATATGGCATGTGGTTGGGAATGATGTTGAGTTCTTACACCGTAGACCTGTTTACAGTAGCTGGTGGTGTCTGGTTTTGTTTTGATCCTAATACTGCCTAATTCAGCAGTTTGGCTTTCTGCTTAAGTTACTGAATGGTGTGTGTGTGTGCATGTGGGATTGGTTTCTTATGCGTGCATGTGTTTATGCCTTGATATTTCCTCCATTTGAACACCTCCTGCCTCTGTGTGTGTGTGTGTGTGTGTGTGTGTGAGTGTGTGTGTATTGGTTTGAGCATATTGGTGTGTGTGCTTCCTGCTGATCCAGCAGTCGGCATGGTAACTACCTAGCAGAACTCCTACAGTAGCCTGCAGGGAGTACATCTTAATCACCAGCCGACTGGTACACACTGTCCACTCAAAACACACGGCCTCCGGGCACAAGATGGCCGACACTCGGCTTATTATGGAAACTGTGGTCTTTCCACAAGGCCCGACAAGGCCGTCAGCCGCTCGCTCGTGTCCATAACTGGCCCTAGATCTGCTCTGGGCAGGGCAAAGCAAACCAATGTCAAAGGTTGTGTTTGGGTAATTTGCCTCAGGGTAACTGCCGTCCTGCCCACCGGAGCTCCCGGTGAAACAGCAGAGCCATTCACTGGAATGAATGCACTCAAGTCTACTCCGTTACTGAGTTATGGGGGCTTGTGCGCTCAACATGGTATAGTGCCACCTACTGGAGGTGCATGAATGAATTTGCTTGCTTACTCTTTCTTTCTTTAGTGTAACATATTGATGCGATAGTGGCACTGACAAACAGTTGGTGTCCATCTCTCTTTATCCCTCGCTGTCTCTGAACATTACTCTCTCATCCCTAATCAGTCTCCTCGGAGCCCCTTGTAACTTTTATGGCTCACCTGTGATAACAGAGCTCCACCCCCGTCTAATGATTGCTTTGGTTTCTCTCACTGTCTACCTGGTCAAGTGTCCATTACCGCTGTCTGTGGGAATGGCTGGTTGGTGGTCTTTGAACTGCTCAGACCCTTAAGCAGATAAATGCAGTCGTTCGAGGAGCTGCTCTCAGTGTGTAAAGTCGGTAATGATAGTGTGTGTGTGTGTGTGTGTGTGTGCTGGTGTCCGTGTCCCCACCCTACTATTGTGTGTCAGGATGAGCGTCCCGCTGGACGGCTGCCACCCGGAGTTACTGCCCTAAACAATGGAATTATACATTGGGATTCAATACACACACACCCACACACACGCACCACTCTATATTTTTCCTAACCGAGTGTGGTGAGGTGACCGATTACAGAAAGTCACACACACATGCACGCATCATGTCATGTGCCTGCAACTATGGCCATTAGAAAATAGGCTGTAACATAGGCTTGTTTTCTTTTTTATACTGATTGACAGCTTATTGACACACTCAATTTGTACAGAGTAGGTTAACAGAGAAAAACAGCTTATTCAGAATTGGTTAACACATTAAAACATCTTATTCAGAATAGGTTAATGGATAAAAACGGCTTTTTCAGAATAGGTTTACAGATGAAAACAGTTTATTCAACATATAATTGATAGTATTTGACAATCTGAGTATGATGAGTACTTGGGAGCTGCATTGGCTCTGATCCCAATACTACAGATACCTCTATATCACTAATGTCTACCTTGCACAGTGTGGGAATGATATTGACCCACTAGCCCCAGTGCAGGTAAGATTATGCAACATAATGGACATGGCAACATAATAGGCCCACTCATTGAATAGATGAAGCTGAGGTCTGTCTATGTAGGTATTTCCTCTGCGAGATGATGTCATGGCACCCTGTGAGCAGTTGTGGTGTCACGGTTCGCGTCGGGCCGTCCGGCTCCGGCGTGGCGGATGGAGACAGGTGGCTGTCCGGCTCCGGCGCAGGAATGCTTTGTCTCCACGCCAGATCATGTCACAGCGGAAGAGTTAGAGCCGCGGTATGAGTTCGCTTCACGCATTATCGCATCTCTGTTCGAGTGCGTTCAAGAAGTTACCGCCCGCGCCAGTACAGGCGTTTTCTAACGCGCGCGAGGCCAAACGCACCTGTCGGCGTCTGAGTTACGATCCAGATAGACTCCCGAGACTTTTATAGCTTCCTCTCTGGCAGCTGTGGGTGTTTGTTTATGACGACTTAATAAATGAAAGCTACATGCTCTCGTTTATGCCCCCCTTAACATCCGATTCTATATCAGACGTGCCCCTTCATCATGTTGATTTATTGTGCTTAATTTGTGGCCGACACCAGAACTGACCTCAGACCGGGAGGCAGAGGTCCTACATGCAGAGTAACACCGATTCACGGTGAGGAAAGAGGAAACGCACACGCACGTTTCGATCAGAGCTATTGCGTGCCAACCCAAAAGAAGAGGCGTCGACCTTTCGACCCGGATATCCGTCCTCCCTCCGTCCTCCCTCCGTCCTAGCCCCCGCTCAGCCTCCGTCACCCCAGGGTGATTTCTAAAGGGCCGTAAAGTTTAACAGCCATGGGAACTTCCTCCACCCGCCCGGCCAGCCCCTCTGCAGTGACGAGCGGCTCTGAAACGTGTCCAGAGAAGCCCGTCATCCCGTCACCGAGGGACTTCGCCCCTTAAAAGGGCCTAATCACGGAAACTGAGGGACTTTCATGTCTTATTTTCTTGAAGGACTTTCCGGAAGAGAGCGCAGGGCGATAATATCCCTCCTCCTCCTTGTCCTCTCTCGCTCTCTCTCTCTCTCTCTCTCTCCCTTTCTCTCTCTCCCTCTGAAGTTCATCAGCCAAGGAGGAATGTGTTCCTTTTTAGATGGGCGGCAATTGTTGGGGGTTTCTCTATAAATAACTTCTTGTCAGCTAGCCAGCCAGGCCGTCCAGCTAGAGCGCCAGAGGGCAGACTGATGCAGTGAGTCTATGAGTTTGGAATACACTAATAACATAACCTAGCTGCAACTTGACACACAGATGTGCAATAACTAACTAGGTTATGAAGGGTTTCATTCCAAAACGCTACACAGCCATTTTAGGGCTAAAAAAATTGCAGTTTCTGTCCTGTAAAACCAAACAATTTTGTAAAACAGTATTCATAACCCATGTGCTTAACTTTCATGCCAGCAATAATTTTTCAGAGAAGACATTTTTGGAGTGGAACTTGTATGTGCATGAAAATATCTCACATTAATAAACATGACCAGCAATCATTTTTCAGAGAAGAACATTTTTTGGAGTGAAACTTGTATGTGCATGAAAATATCTCACATTAATAAACATGACCAGTGTGTCAGCCAGAGCGTCTCACGGAAGCAATGTCGATGGCGTACAACAAGCTGAGCGATATGGCTGGCCCTGATGTTATGACCGGACCCGTTATTAATAGTTCCTACGAAGTGCTACCGACGGGGGTGGGAGAAACCGTAGCGGACGCACAGCACAGTATAAAACCCGTCTCCGGTTTTCAACGTCTTGGAAGAAGAGTCGTGAGCAAGCCAAGATAAGGGAGATGATTTTGCTCTGGTTTTTAATGGGACGCTATTAAAGTAATGTGTTACTAACCCGGAGAAGCTGGCAGGTGCGACTAGCAATTATGTGTTACACTCAGCAGCACAACTTGGCTGTGAGGGAGGGGAAACGGTGCATGTGTCACTGGTAAAGAGGAGCGCTTGGCTCAACCAGATTGCATGAGCTGGCATATCTGGATTGCGAAAGTTAATATCCTGACTGTGTGTCATTCTTTCCTTGGTAGTCTGTATTTATTTCCATTGAATCCTATGAGTTGTCAACTTGTCCAACCTGAAGTTTGGCTGAATACATGCGGCACCTTTTGATATTTGACCTGATCTAAACCCCCAGTAGAGATTAGAACACATTGCTTAGTCCTGTCCAAAGTCCGTCCTAAGCTTCTGACCCGCCGTGTTACGATTTCTCTCTCCCCATTGGATGCTTTGCTTATCCAAAGGACAATGGTGAACATTTGCAGCGACCCTGGGTCCCTATTGGCCGTCTTTACGAGATAGCCCTAATGGTTTACACAGCTCGTATATCACAGCAGTAACAGTTGCACTGTGGATAAGCAGGCAGGAGGATGTTGACGGCCAGTGTTTGTGTAATTGAACACCGCAGGCTCTCAGAGCCACTAAAGCATCCTTTGTAAACACCGTTTGTTGATGTTAAGGCAGTGACTGATTGCAGATGGCTGCATTCACTCGTGGCCTTGATAAATTCTGTTTTCCTGTGTGTGTGTGTGTGGGTGTGTGTTGGCGTTATGGAGTGTTTATTTGTTTGAAGTGCACATAGGAGGACTTCTCATTATAGGCCTGTGTGTGTGTGTGTGCTTGTGCTCACAGTCATGTCACTAATTAGAAACTTACTTTATTCTCCTCTCCCACATTCTGTGAATGAGTGGGTGTTGAATGGGGCATTATGGGTAGGCACTGTAATTAATGGCTACCTCACCCTCTTCTTCCTCGTTCTCCTCTCTCTCTCTTTCTTTCTCTCTCTCTCTCTTTCTTTCTTTCTTTCATTCTCTCTCTCTGCACCTCCTCCCCCCCCCCCCCCCCCCCACCAGTTTCTGGCTTATTATCATTAGTCGCATTCCATCAGTTCTCATGGAGCACTGAGGCTTGCAGGCACTTGTTTGTGGCGATTTCCCTTGCTGTTTTCCCTCTCTAGCTCACTCCTTTTCCCCCCTTTCACCATTGTCTTCCTATACCCCCATTTCTGTCCGCTTATGTCACTCTGCCAGCTTTACACTTCAAATATCTCCCTTACCCTCTGGCCCCCTCCCTGTCGTTCTCTTTCTCTGTCTCTCCCAGAATGTAGGGTAGCTGAATTGGAAATGAGCGAAAGGGTTGACTCAATGAAGCAGATGATGGCTCAATTGAATGTGCTTCTCAGGAATGCTCCGTTGTGTTGTCGAGTCTGTTGGCTCGGGCCCAGTCCATTTGTAGCGGGATGAGGTCGGTGGCCTACAGGGAGTCTACCCTGCTGGTCCTGTCCATCTGCTATAGGCACCATGACTACCTGTCATCTGAAGAATAAATGAGGGACTTGTCTGATTCTCATTCTTACATGACTTATATCTTACATGACTTATATGTGTACTATACAGTCTTAGCCCATAGACTTTATTTTGGCTAATTGACCTGTATATGTTGTTTGAATACTTGGATCTTACCATAGGAAATGCGTTAACCTCCCATTATTTCTACAGACAGTGCTGGAAAAAGGTGGAGTCCATTACTTAAAAGTGATGGAACATTACATTCATATAAACCAATTAGAAGCACACATTTCCTCCCTTCTCCTCCTATCAAACTGATACCTTAGGCTCGCTAAAGTGACGGGAAAAAAAACTACTTTCAACCGGAGGCAAAATGTGATTTTCAAAGTGAGGGAATTGAATCAGGAGTCCATTCTCTTGTTCTCATGTGTCTCAAACTCTGAATGAAGTTGAGCCTGATTGGATTATTCACTGCAGGAAAGGGACACCTCTGCCAACTGAAATTGGCAAGAGCGAGGGCGGCCCAGTTTACTGTAGATTTTGACGTTTTTTTTATTTGTAGATTTTAGTGAATAGCAAGTAAAGATAGATGAGGAACTGCCCGACCTGTTGCTCTTAGATGAGGAGAGTGATGGCCTGCAAATTTTCCAAAGTCCCCCCCCCCCCCCCATTCCCAAGTCTAGCGCTGCGACCCACGGCAGGGTATTATGCAGCTTCCAGAAACCATTGGCCTGGGGAGGAAGCAGGAGAAGCTGCTCCGGTGTTTCTCTGAGTTAACATGCCAGTCATAGCTCTGCTCCATTAGGCTCCGGACCGGGGCCTTCTCAGGATTATCTGGACAGGGTTATAAAGCGCCTTTACACCAGAGTCGTGACACGCTGACTAACATGGTTCATAGCTGAACATAACTCTGAGTAATGGAAACTTGTTCCCCTCAAAGGTCAAAGGACAAAGTCTGTCTTTTGGTTTAGATTTGATGTTTTCAACATTGGAGTAATGTTCCGTCACTGAAGCATCAATCAGCCCTACTTAGCCTTTGGGCCTGGCTAGCCTGTACAGGAGCCGAAATTAGTTCTACATGAACATGCAATCAAGTAGACAAAAAATATTTTTTTTTAAGGAAGTGGCTAATGAGGGGGTTCAGATGTAAGTTACGTCAGGTTGAAATTATACAGATAACGATAATTATTATTATGCTCCAGTAAATGTTTTTTTTTCCCCTCTTGCTTTTCATGTTTGGCCTCTTGCCAGGCCTTTACCCTCATTCCCACATAGATTGCCGCCAACAAAGCGAGCTCTCTAAATGCTCCCAGTGTAGCAGGGAAAGAGGTGTGTGTTTGTGTGTGTTTGTGTGTGTGTGTACACTTGTGGCTAGGATTGGTCTGTTGAACGGGGTGAATAGTGTCTTTTTCAGTCTGTCTCCGTCTTTCTTTCCCAACCTCCCCCCGCATAGACCCACTGGAGACCCGCCTGAACTGGTAGGAGATAATCCTACTTCCGTGCCAATGATGAAGAGAATGATGGGTCGGGGGGTGGGGGAGGTAGAGAATAAGTCGGGAGGGGAGGTAGAGAGAAAGAAGGGGGAGAATGAGGGAGCTAATGTGTGTGGGGGGGGGGGGAGAAGAGAGGAGGTATGGAGAGAAAAAAGGAGAAGGGAGTGTAATTTAATAGTAATAGCTAGAGGAGGTATACAGTACTTTGCAAAATAAAACAGATTCAGGCGACTGAACAAGAGAAATCCCCCCCACTTTACTCACTCATGCCATCCTCTTTTACCTCACAGCAACTTGTGAATCTGCCTTGGACTCTGAAAGTGTTTTGTACCTTGTATCCTAGCAATGACGAAGGATTGTGTACTGGGGCAGAGTGTGTGTGGTACTGAAAGCCCTCTTAGACTGACACTACTTGACTTGGCTTCTGCTAAGGGCTTCCCTATCCACAGAAACGGATGTGGCCGGCCAAAAACAGGTCTGACAGGAATTTCAATGGGAACGAGCTTCCCATGGCTTTCAGTGGACTGCGATGATGTCAAAAAAGATACAAGGTGCCTGTCTTTGCAGCGAAGACGCAGCCTTGCGGTTGATCTGTGTGTGTTTTTGGGGTGAGATTTTCATCTCTGCGCTTGGTACCCTAACTCATACTTGGTGTCTTAAGTTTACTGACATGTCATCTCTTCTCTTTGTGTCGCAGGTTGTGTCCAGAAGGATGTGTTTTTAAACCCGAGCTGCTGGGAGGTCAAGAGGTGACATGCCTCTGTAACACACCGCTGGAAACAAATGGTGAGCCGATGTCAGGTGTCAGATAATACTTTATTATGCTCAAGGAGTTCCTCTCAGATTGTTTAAACAAATGAATACCGCTTAGTGTAGTCATAGATTCTAATAATAGAAAGGGTTTAGTGTTTCTTATCTAACCTCGATAGTTTTATGTGTTAACCATACATGGTTAATTCCTAGAGGGGACACAGGCTTTTGTAGCAACATCAGGTGGTAAATGTCAAAGGTGAAAGTTTGCACTCTCTTTCAGGACTGCTCAGCAGTAGTACAACAGGATTGTACGGGATCATTTTTCTTGGCCTATATACTATTAGTGAAAGAGTATACAGTTCTTCTAGTGCAGTGGTTCTCAAAGTGTGGCCCAGGGGTCCTTGAGGGGGTTCCAGAGGGTCCACAGCAAAATGAGGCATAGTTTTATTTCACTCATTTAATTCACTTGAATTTATCCCAATTAGGGAATGTATAAGAATGACTATTGTAATCACACAATACACTCTCACCACTACAATGTAGACAGTTGTACAATTCAGTGCTAAATCAACAACAACAAAAATCTTCCCATATGGGTCCATGGGACTAAATTTTATGAAACGGGGGTCCCAGGTCTATTGTGTGTCTACCTGGGGATCTGTGACATGAAAACATTTGAGAAGCCCTGTTCTAGTAAACATAGATATCCTTTGTAAAACCCTGTCCTGTCGTCTGTCCCTCAGATCTGTTGCCATGCCTCCGGGGACGGTGCGTTGTGTTTCAGTGTCGGCAGTCCGAACCCTGCTGTCTCTGCTGCTGCTAGCTGTCAACTGGCCTTTCACCTCTTTGCCCTGTGGTGTCGTCCTCGGGTTCTCCCCCTCCAGCCCGTATCCCACCTTCACCCGGAATGACACCCTGTTTGAACACTTGGCCCTCCATCCAGACCCTGGTGTGGGCCGGGTGTACGTCGGGGCCCGGGATCGCCTATTCCAACTGGACCGTTTCCTCCAGACTGAACTCCAGGACGACACCGGTCCGGTCACAGACAGCCGCGAGTGCTTGCCCCCGGTAACCGAGAGCAACTGCCCTCAGGCTAGGGTCACCAGCAATCACAACAAGCTCCTATTGGTGAACCCTTACTCCATGGAACTTATTACCTGTGGTAGCGTCAACCAAGGGATTTGCCAGAAACGTAGTCTGGATTCTGTGGTTAAGGTGCTTTTCTCCACCGAGAGGCCGGTGGACACTCAGTACGTGGCGGCTAACCACCCCAACGTGAGCACCGTGGGACTTGTGGTCCGCTCTCGTCCCGACAGGCAGCCGGTGCTGTTCGTGGGGCGGGGTTACACCAGCAGCCACCCGCCCATCTCCACGCGAAACCTCGCCCAGGAGCCGGTCTTCTCCTACGAGGAGACCGCCAAGTTGGCCGTGGCTGGCCGCCTCTCGGAATACGACCACCATTTTGTGGCTTCTTTCGCCCACCGCCAGCACGTCTACTTCCTCTTCTACCGGCGGGACCTAAAGTCGCAGTCGCGCGAGTACCGCACCTACGTCTCTCGGGTGTGTTTGGACGACCAGGCCTACTACTCGTACGTGGAGGTGCCCTTGACCTGCCGCTCCAGCGCGGGTAAAGTCTACAGCCTCCTCCAAGCCGTCCGACTCGGGCTCCCCAAGGACGGAGTTGTGACTGAAGGGCCGGAGATCCTTCTGGCCGTCTTCTCCACTCGTTCGACTTCATCGACTCGCCCCAGCGAGGACTCGGCCCTCTGCATGTTCAACCTCGAAGATCTGGACCACAGGATTAACTCCACCAGAGACCTGTGCTACACACAGATGGGTAAAGAAGCAGGGGGAGAAGCGGCCTACATTGAGTACGAAGTCAAATCCAACTGTGCCAACCTGCCAGCGGTGAGTGAAATAGATTGGGTCTGCTTGGTTCTATGGTTACTTGTTGTCAAGCCTTTTTTTTCTACAGTTATCATAGCTAGTTTTCTCAATTCAGGTTGAGCTCTCTGAGACACAAACATTAAATTCAACAACTTCGCGCGTCAGAATGTCAATTTTTGACATAATTTATTCAACAGAACATTTTTCAATTCAATGGTTCAATATGAGCATGGCAAATTCAAATATCTTTCCATAATTGGGTTTGTGAATCGCAGGTCAGTAGTTTGAGTTGCCAGAATGGTTCTGAAAATCTTGAGTGGGGGAAAGTGAAGGTGAATGGGCCATCCTCCCCCCTCCCTTAATAACTAGCATTGAGGTATCCTTGAGCAAGACACTTAACCCACAATTACCCCAGTGGAGCTGCTCAGTGGTCAACAGACTGTACAAGACAGCAGTTTTACTGGTCCACTCCCATGTATGAGTGTGTGTTATTGTGTGGCTGTGAAGCATATTTAGCAGACCTTCCGGCAAAAATAAAGGTAAAAACCTGTGCCATTGTTTTGAAGAAAGTACATTTTCTTTCCCTGCATGAAAAATTCAGCATAGACTGAGGGCAAAGAAGAACAGAGTGAAACAGTTGCTAAATAACTCAATATACTTATTGACATTCTCCTCCTTGGTTTCATTGTTCTGTTTACAAAAGAACATGCCGTCCTGTTTTATTTATTTTTTTTATTTTTTTTATGGTTTTTTTTCAACATAAGTGATTTTTTTTTCTGGGTTGCCTGTATCAAGTAAAAGCTTTCATTGCTGGTGCCATGCATCTGAAGCTTTCCAGGGCCACTCGCTTCCAGCAAAGTGACCTCTGTATCAGAGAGGGAATGAAATTTAATTTGACATTTTTGTAACAGACAAATGTAATCCTCTAGTGGAGGGATCGAATTAGATTGGCCCTCTCGTAACACCACCGTAGCTTTGGAAATCTCAGTTTTGTGTGTGTCTGTTTGTGTGTATATGTACTTGGACGTCTGATTTAAATTCATCTAAATGCATATACATCATTGTGTGTACTGGTGTGTGCTTCTCAGCTAGTTTGGCATGCAGTGCAGTGACCCACAGTGCATTTACTGATCCATCCTCGATCATCACGGCCTCATGTTGAGAGGACGCAGAACAAGCGCTGACCCTTGAACCCGGGCTGCTGTGCTCAACAGATTGGCTCGGGGGGGGAAAAGCTAGTGTGGGCAGCGTAATTTAATAGGATCGCTGGTCAGGGAGGGATCGATCGGCGGCATTAGACGTACTTAGCGGGAGGGGGCAACGTTTAACGAGGCCTGACAAGGACGGATAAAGTCACGACAGCCGACGACGAGGCTGGGAAGAAGAGAGAGAGAGAGGGAGTAAGAGATTAAGGGATGGAGATGCATAGTGGTGCAACAGAATGAAGAGCAAAGAGAGGAAGAAAAGGAGAAGGGGCAAGACGGGTGGGGTAGGAAGTGGAAGGGATTGAGATATGAATGCAAGATTTAGAAAATAAAAGTGACTAAAGGGACATCAAAGCAAACTGTGTAGAACAGATGGTATAATGTTGTAGTGAATGGCACGAGAGGAACAATGATTAGGGAGCTGGATCTGACAAAGAGATTTGCAGTGTGATTAAGATCCCTGTACCAAAACAACACCCAAAGCAGCCCTCATCCCTCCAGAGCCTCTGCCAGGACGGTCCATCTGCCCCAGCACCAGACAGAGTGATGGTAGCTCACGCGAGGGTGAAGTTGTTGTGAACATGCTTAAGTATTGATGGATTCAGGACTCCAGCCAATATGCAACTTTGCATGTGGCATGGCTATAGCAATTTCTTCTCATTAGTTAACGACCTCATGGTTATTACTGCCATCAGCCTTTATAGACAGCTATTCAGATGATTGCAGTCCAGTGATTGCATGCTCGTAAACATGTGTGTCATCAGCCAATGTAAATACAGGCTAATCTCACTGGCTAGTGATACACTAGCCTTTAGGCTTCCAGGCCGTGCTCCTAGACTGGACGTCAACCCTGCCATTAACTTAGTATTTCAGCAGTCAAAAGTTTGGGGTTATTCTCAGCACGCATTATCCATGCTTAGTTTGTTCTAATGGATGGGTTCCCATGTTGTGGACAAAGCAGGCCATAGTAACTATCCTTCACTCCTCGTGATTTAACTTGATCAATAGCCCAGTGAGGCCAGTATATAGCTGCTGTCATTTTAGTTTGGTCACTATTTAGCCAAGTAATCACAACTAAGCTTTGCGTCGGCTAATTTTAGTGTGGTGGCAACAATGGCAAGACATGTAAGTGGTAGTCAGGTTGTATGCATGTTAGGTAGTGATGTAGTTCAGTTGTACTGCCATCCCAGCGGTATCTATTTTAAAGAGTTGGCCAAATAAGGAGCCCATTCATAACAAGCCAGCCAACTACATTAAATCCCTCAAAACAAGTAGCCATCAACAGTCAGAGCTCTCAGGTTCATTGCCTCCACTTCCTATTGTTATGATTACCAGTGATGAGGCAATGACCTTGCTTTCAAATGTTCTCGTGGAAAAATAAATCGTGCGGAACAAAAAAAACAACAACCCCACTGCCAGAGCAAAGAGTGTCCGTTGCCAAACTGTGAAAGCAAAAACAAATTCTCTGTAAGCTTTGAAGCACCGAGAGCAGAGGTTGCTGGATTCTTGCAATAGTTTCCCCCTCACCTCCAACCCCATCCACAGTAAATCTTGCTGGGATTTTACAGACCACAATAGGAATACTGCAATTGTATTTTTGGTGCCTGTCTTACTTGCTGAGCAATCGATAATGACAATTCATTTATCAGGCAGTACAAAGCAGGCAGCATAGTTTTCATTTCACCTGTCATTTAGCGTGTGCAGCTGAGCTTCTGTTGTGGATTTTGTGCAGAAGTAATTGACTGATCGATTGCAAGCTATATAAACTCTGCTGTTTGTTATAGGGAGACTGGAGAGGTTGCTAAATTTTACATTTGTTTTGTCAAGCTGCATCTTCACGTTGCCCTGAACACTACACGTTGCGTGTCTGTACCCTGATTTCCCATCCTCTCCCTCCCCGCTACTAGAATACCCTGGACGCCTACCCCTGCGGGTCGGACCACACCCCCAGCCCGATGGCCAGCCGGAAGGCCGTGGAAGCCGAGACCATACTGGACAGCCCGTCCGCCCGTCTCACCGCTGTGGCCGTCAGCGTGAGGGCGGGACATACCATCGCCTTCCTGGGGGACTCCAAGGGGAACCTGCACAAGGTAACGGGCCGTCGCGGATCAAAAACAGGGTGTCAGTCTGGCTTTGCGTTCTGGTGTATTTCAGTACGGCATTTTCTGAGCGTTCAAGCACACACGCATACAAAAACACTAACATGGCACAGTTTATGTTTGATAAGTGTGATGCTATGTAGAGATTGTGTTCATGCTGCAGGGAAGTTTGACAGAATAGAACTTGCGTCATCATTTTCATATGCAGACCCTATTCGTGTAACATGAAGTACGCCTTGAATATTTCTCATATAACTGTAATCCCATTACCTGCAGAGACATGGCAGCCAACCAGACAAACAGACATTCAGTTCAACCCATTTCTCAGTACACCTCCAGACCCCAGCAGCTCTCTATTCCCACGCCAACAAGTGGAGGACTGAAATAGCCTCACTGTGTAGCAGGAGGCAGGCTGAACTCCAGAAATAATGTGTGGGAGCAGAGTCGCTCCTGGTAGCTAATGGCATCTATTACTATGTTTCTGTCTAACTGTTATAGGAATACACTAGGTTTTTGGGAGATTTTTCCACTTGGTCAACTTACCCGTTAAGTGATGAGAACACAGACACCAAAATCACGCTGTCCAAAGATGAAAACAAAAAATTGCACTTGGCGATACTCTAATATACCATCTAATTTGCAAAAAACTGCTTGGATGGAAACCCAGCTTATCTCAAATAAGCCCGGAGTGAGTTTGCTTTTCTGTGGATTGACCAGATAACAGTTACAGAGCTTTACAGTTTGTGTGTTTATCAGTACACAGAGTGAGTCTGTTTTTCTCTCCTCTTTTCGTTGGCCCTTCTTTACCGTCTCACTGTGTTATTGTCCGATCCGGGTTTATTTATTTTTTTGTCCGTCTTTTCTAAGACGTCGGCGGGGTATTCCTTTGCTGTGGTCTGTCAGAGCCACAATAGGGCAGAGGAAGTGGTAGGATGTAACCTCTTCGTAGAAAATAGAGTGTGTAAACAAATACTGGCACCGCTGTTTCCCACTCGCTATATGGGGTTAATCCTGCCTCCACTGGGTGCCACTTAACCAGAAACGCATCACAGGGTCTATCCCATTCAGAGTGAACAGCCCCTCAAAGCATTAGGCTGTGTACGGCGTCCCAACATATCGCTCGAGTCATGCGAGGCCCGGTGTGAAACGGCGATGCGCCGAACGGCCCCGTCAGTCTGATTTCCGAGGTGCCGCGGATGGGTGCGGGGGTCACGGTGGGGGTCACGGCGGGGTCACTTATAGCAGGGTCCCTCTGGGTTCAGACGGGGGTCGGGGTAAAGCCCGGTCAGAGAGGAGGCGCGAGGAATGTGCTGTTGTTATGGACAGAACATGGGAGAAAGGCAGATTTCAAATGTAAAATGACTTCTTGTTACATAGATTTTTCTGTTACAGCACCCAAATTGGTGATGCATACATCCAGTACATCCACCCAGAGAAAGACAACTTTTCTACCATTTCTCATCGAAGCCACAGATACAGGCCAATGTGTATCCCCCAAAACATAAAAATATGGAAGATAGATGCAGAGCCTTATCTATCCTACTCAGCCAGAAAGTGAATAGAGCAATACACTTGCAGCGAAGCCTCTTGATATTGGGTGTCCGTAGCTCGTAAGCACGCTCTCAAACAGTTGGCTCTTTGTGTCCTTTTTTTTTTTTCTCAATGGTTGCTTGTGGTTGAGGCCCCTGCACAAGCAGAATTAGCACAATGACACCCATTAACAGTATTTTTACACAGTTACATACCACGGAGCCAGCTCAACCTCCAGCCGTACATCATCATGCCCCAGCTAACGGAGCTCCGTGCTTCGGCTCTTTGTTGTGCACAGTCATCGCTGACTGGTAAACACATGCGATTCCGAACAGAGGGTCGCATTCATAATTATGGAAACTCATTAGTCATAACACCAGACAGTGTCAGTGTCGATGTCACCGTCTCATTAATAGTCACATTGTCAGTCTCCGTCCTTTTGACTGGAACCTTCAACAAAAGACATTTCAATTCAGACTCTAATTACACCCTTAACCGTTGCGTTAATGTAGTCGATGCTTGTGTCCTTGTGGAGAGCGTTCGTCCCAAGACAGTGAACAACCTTCTCAAGAAAGCAAGAAAACCGAGCTATACAGGGCTTGACGTCACGCGTTAAATTAAGAGGCACAGCATTTTCTCAGCTGATTCACCCGCTCTGTGCTACAGACTAAAGCGCTGTCATGACATGATGCGTCGTTCTCACACTGAATCTTGGGGCTTCTCCTCATCGGCTAAAGTCACGATCTGATGCGTCCTCGGTGCGCAAGTAAACTTACAGGGATCTCTATCTGTCCTCTTAACTTGGTGTTCTTTAGTTTTGGGATCATTCTCTGGCTGGTATTGATAATACGTAAAACACGCCATGGAGGACACGAGAACACAGATTGAGAAAGACCCAAATCTTTTTAGATACTAAGCTGCATAACTGACATTTTTGGCTAACTTGTGGTGTAACAAGGTTTTCTTTGACCAAACCACAGTGTGTTTAAAGTTGAGGTTTTGTTACATATACAGTACAATGACGTCAACTTACTGCTTATCTTGACTACTTGTGTCAAAAGTTTTGATTGTGACATGTAGACCTACTCCCAGTATTGCGGACTCCACGTCATTGGCAAGGGAACATGGCTTAGCATGACCGGTTAAATGTAACTGCTAGGAATAACAAGCGGAATAAATCAAATCACGCTGGTATTTCAAGACATTGGAGCCGGTGCGGTTTCAGGGGGGAGTGTGATTCCTGAAATGTCATCAGTCTTATAAGACGCTGCATAAAGACACACTGTCGACTAGCTTGGCTTCCATTTCTAAATGTTTGTTTTGTTGAGGTCAGCTGGGTGCGTCATGTTGGAAGAAAGGGGATGTTTGTGTGGCAAGCATGCAATGGTTGTTATTCAGTCTTTGCTGCTTTCACTATCTCCCTCTATCTTTCCATTTCCCAGCCCTCCTGCCAAGTCCGTGTTTGTGTTTGTGTATTTTCTTGCTCTCGGCGTAGACAAATATCCATGTATGTACTTCTTGTACTCGCGTTGTGTTTTTTCCCCCCAAAACCTGGGCAGGGATTTTCCTTGGCGCTGACACAGAAGAAGCTCCTGATCAGCTGCGGCTCCCATCCCAGAGTATTCCCCCCCCCCTCCTCCGTTACTTCTTTGAAGAGGGGAATGTCATTTAGCCGCTTGTCTCTTTTTTTTTTTTTTTTTTTCCTCCATCTGTTCTGTAGCGATAGTGGCTCAGTGTGGGCTAGACGGACAGTTATTAAAGCCCGGACAGTCGGCCTTTGAGGAGCCGAGGGATCAAAGAGCGTCGGACTGTATAGCCGACCCTCAAATCCTCCCGATGCCAGTAGGATCGGATTAGCTGGGCATCGCGGAGACGTCTTGGCCCGTATCGCCATTCATCAACCCCTCCAATATGTGTCATGTGTCTGCTGCTGCCTATGCACACACATATACACACACACTGTTTTCTTATTGCCTCAATTTTACATGGACTAACACTCAGTGACGTAGTAGTAAATTAAAAGGTATATAAGCTACCTCCACTTGGTCATCATCACAACCCTCAGTATAAACAAA
This sequence comes from Centroberyx affinis, assembly GCF_046629955.1. Taxonomy (NCBI): domain Eukaryota; kingdom Metazoa; phylum Chordata; class Actinopteri; order Beryciformes; family Berycidae; genus Centroberyx; species Centroberyx affinis. Next base: position 70,889 of record NW_027278912.1, read on the forward strand.
AATCAATTACAGTATATTTTCAGACAAGCATTATTATATGCAGTTTGATGCAATTTACTATGACGTACACTAGAGATTGACCCGTTGGCCAAGTTCGCTGTGATGAGAACATAGACGCCAAAAGGTGAAAACAGTGTGCTCAACTCCCAGAAACAATTCACTCTGTGCCTGGTTCAAAACATCACGACTTGTAGAGAAAAAACAGCACTTTCATTGACTAATGTTTAACAATTTATTTGTGCAGTGTGTCAACGTATGTTTCGCTGATGAAGGCTTTATAGCTGAAATGTCCGTTGACAAGCTGCCCAAATAAAGTGAGGGTTAGTGAGGGTGGTGGGTGATGGAAGACTGTACAGATAAAAATCACCTGAAATAGTTCCACATATAAACCTTGCTACATCAATTATATTGAGTTACTGATATTTCATTTTCAAAATGTATGAATCTACAGGCCATATAATAAAAAACATGATAGTAGCGACTATTTACAACAATAAGGTCAGTCTTCTTACTTTGGATAATGCTAATAGCCTCTATCACTCAACATAGTGTGTGCTAAAGTGTTAGCACTGGAGCTACTGGGGACACATGGATTATTTTGGAGTCTGCTCTCATCGTTAACATCGCTTACTTCCTTTAAAGATTTATATCAAGTTAAAACAGTGGGTCAACTCTGTTCCTGCAAATAAAAAGGCGGGTAAACTGAGTTTAGGTGGGTTCACCCTCTACTGCATCCCTGCCAACACTAATACACACCACCTCTTCCTCCCTCTTACATTAGTGTAAGCCAAAAATTGCAGGTCAGCTAAGGGAATCCACAGTTCCACCGGGCCCATGCTGGATTTTCCCATTAGGATGATTGCTGTCTTTGTCCCAGCAGAGCTAGCCGTGACAGTGGAATAGCACACTAATGGCATTAGAGGGAGTGAACCTGCTGTTCGGGCTCCTGTAAATAACATAAAAAAGGCTGCTGTGGAACAGTCGGTTAAGCCGCCCTCTCACATTAACCCACATTGCAGCAGCGTGAACGCCCATCACAACAGGAGGCCAGGCTGTATATCAAGGCCTTGTAATGTTGTCTGGTTGTTTACTGCCACCGACTATCTGGATTTGGCTCTTGATGCTATCAAACCTCTATTTCCTCAGCCACCTGCCATAGAGAATTTGTAATCTGGATGTGTTTTTTTTCCTTGTCACTTGTTTTTTTATGTGGTTGTATAACAAAACCACATAATTGAACAGCTGTGTTGGGGATCGCATATTTCATATAACATATAGCAACATTTTTATATTCTTATGTCGCTGCGTTTCCACTTCCTTTATTGATGTTGTTCCTTGAGCTCTGTAGACCAACAATTTCTTCCGTTTTTGCTCAAATTAAGGTTCTTATGGGTATAATGGGTATAATGAAAAAAATGGGCAAAATGAAAAAGAATGAAGCTCTCTCTTGTTTATGTTGTCAGGGTGAGACCTTTTAAAGAGACCCACATTCTCCGTTGCGGGTTTGCGTGTCTTTGACTGTGTTCAGCAGTCCGACATACTGCTAAACGATAATTAGTGTGTGTCTTATGTGTGTTTCCTCAGGTGTTCCTGGGTCCTAACGGCGAGGTGGAGGAGTACTCCGTGATCTCCATTCAGCGGAACACGGCCGTCAGCTCGGACCTCATTCTGGACCAGAACGAGGAGCATCTCTTCATCATGACCTCCACCATGGTACTGGCACGCAACTGACCAGCTGATTTGTATAATTTGTTTCAATATCATAGGGCTTAATGTGTTTTTGTCCCACACATACCAAAGTCTTGTTTCCCAGTAATGACGGTGAACATTTAGACTCTCTCGATGCTGTCCCCAATTCTCTCCCTTCCAGTAAGGCAGCCTGTAGGTGGGATTAATCTAACGACCACATTTTCATTTTGTATTGTTCCATTGGGAAAACTGGGCCACCTATTCTTTTTAATCAGATTTTGTAAGAGCTTAGTGTGAATATCTTTGCGCTGTTCCCGCTTCCAGCTGCAGAAGAGGCCGGTGGCCGAATGCCAGCAGCACCCAGACTGTCACTCCTGCCTGCTGGCCCACGACCCCTACTGTGGCTGGTGTGTCCTGGAGGGAAGGTGAGATTACCACTACCAGTAAACACTCTGTAAACGCTGTGAAAAGTTACTGAGTCACTTTAAAAAAAAACAACAACAGAAATTATAGGCCTATATAGGATCTTTCCCATGCGATGCAGAAAGCATGAGAGGAGAGAGTTCAGTTAAATACCATACAAGAAGGGCCGCTGTATTGTTGTTTTTGGCACTAGTGTTAATTGTAGTGTTGTTGTTTTTATATAGCATTTACAACAGTTTCAAACATGGAACAAAGTGATATTGTTCAAGTTAGAAGGTACATGTTTGTGTGTTGTTGACAAGCACTCATGTAGTGCCTCTTGTCCAACTGGAAACAGATGTTGTACAGCCTAATATGTGACATTGCACATGTTTTTACAGACTATGTTAAGCGTTTTAAAAATAAGATTCTGAAATTCATGTCTGAAAATGTCCGTCCACATTACTCAACTACTACTCAACACAACTAGCCTAACAAAGAAACAATAATACTGTAGCTGGATGAATGTTAACTAAACTACTATCATGGATGCATTTGAGTATTTCATGTTAGAGGTAGTGTTTCCTCCTCATGCTTGAGTAGGTTTGATGCAGATTGGTTTTACTATTGGCCAGTTTCTGATGCAATGCATATGGAGAGCCTACAAACTTTGTTTTCTCTCATGTGATGTGATTTTAAAATGTAGTCAAGTGCAATGCTTAAGTCAAAACATACTTATGTAAAACTCATAATTCCTGACTTTTTATTTAATTTCTGAAAAAAAAAGAAACACCTTCACACACTAAGGGAGGCCTAGAGCTGAGATGTTCTGTTTCCTCCACTGCGCTATCTTGAATCAAAGATGGTTAGAGCTGATTTAGTCCACAGTGTTTCAGTGCGAACCACTGCTACAAGCCTCAAATGACTTCAAAAAATACTCAGAAAAGTACAAGTACACAAATAAAGTTACTGAATTACAGTGAACGTAACTTCCACCTTTGAGTAACAGTTACTGTAAACTCAACACCATAGCTCCAGTGCAAATCCCATCAATAATTTGACAACCCAGTTTCATCACAGGGATCATTAAAGTTTCATCTAATGTAATCGAATCTAATCTTGCCTAATCTATTATTAAAAAAAAAAGTTTGGACAAATGTGAAACTACAAATAAATAAACCAGAAAGTTATGCACAGTTTGAAAAGTTGTTGATGAAAAAAGTCTAACATTGATAGATGGCTCCTCTTTCTATCCCTGACTCTTTTCTTTTATACAGGAACTAGTTTGTTGTATCAGTGACAGTGTATTAGTATTGGTTGCTTGTAACATTAGCGATCCAGGAACTTAAACTTCTGTTGCATTCATTTGAAATTTTCTCCACATAAAACTCTCAGCCAGTCAGGTTTCTGTTGTGTTACATTGTTTCATTTAGAACCACATAGGCCTAGTTCATAGGAATTTTACCAAAACTCACAAAAACAAATGTTCAGGGCCATTATTCAGCAAAGCATCTGCAGACAAGGAAGCTGCTGGCGCTCATGTTGGTTTAGACCGAGTGTTTTTGCCAAGTCATCCTAAAAAAAGACTTTGAGTTCGCTCTTTGGGGATTGTTTTCCGAGTGTGATGAAAGGCATCTAAACCCGCCGTCCCATCTGTCTCTCCTCCTCTCTCCTCTCTTCTCTGCCTCATCCACCTGGCCTCTCTCCTCCCTCTCACCTGTTTTTCTTTTCCCTCTCAGTTCCTCTCCTAGTTTGTTCTTTCTTTTAGTTCCTCTCAGTCGATGGGTTCCTCATGCAACAGTGCTCTCGTCAGATTTTTAGGACTTTAAATTCAGTTTTCTTCCTATCTTTTTCCCCTATGATGATGTATGCAGGATGTTCGAAAAGTCTACATTTATTATGAATTATGAATTAAAATCAGTCACTGCTTTCTACTCAACATGAACACCGGCAACTTCCCGACATGTTGGCAAATGGAGTGCTGCTATTTAAAACTTACTCACTCACTTACACATTGACCCACCTGGTCCTCAAATTCCCGGAATACCATGGAATTTCAGGGAATGTCAGGGGTTTTGATAAATTTTCTGGGATATATATCAGGATAAATATCAAGGTATTTTACAAATGTGTCATACAGAAATATAGCAGAATGTGTTTTCCAACTTCTTTCATATATTCATTGCATTAGCTAGTGGTTTTCAGCCCAACTGGACTGGAGACCGGACTGTTCAACCCTTAAGAAAAAAGGCGGGGAACTCTTTTGTATGACGTGCAGAATTAAATGAGATTGGTCTTAAATTGTATTTGAACTTGAATTAAAAAAAGTCCTAAAAAAAATCTTAAATTTGACTTGCAGAAACCTGTAGTCACCCTGACTTAGACTCTAGAAAGAAGTGGCTCATCTGAGGAAAAATGATGTTCTCTACTTCGTTTTTTAGATGTACAGTAGTGATGAATTATCTGCTACTGGTGGTATGCAGTTTAGGACTTGTGGTATGACTTGTAGATGCATAGTAGATGATATTGAAGATTCATTTTCATGGCTTAAAATGATATAGAACAGTTGAGTAAGAGAGACAGACTGATAGATCTTCAGTATGACAAGGGCAGAGAGCTTGTCTTAAATTCCCAATGCATGGAATCAGAGGTGGGGACTCGAGTCACATGACTTGAACTCAAGTCAGACTCAAGTCACAATTTTAACTGCTTGGGACTTGACACTGTAAATGACTTATATTGAAAGTGATGAGATTTGTTCCAGCAGACGACTGAATTTAAATTCTGTTTTCTGAATTTGTATGGAATGATTGAATTTATTGAAGTTGAAACTGATTATAGAAATCAAACTCATGATGCTCTTACCACGTTTTTTATCCAATTAAAACCATATTGCATTGAAAAGTCCTAGATATTTAGTTTTCTTTAAGATATTAAATTGGACTCTTGATTTGTTCTGACGTGACTTGCTGTTCTACATTTAGACTTGAGACTTGACTTGAGACTTGTGCCTCAAGACTTGAGACTGACTTGGGACTTGAGTAAAGTTGACATGGTCACACCTCTGCATGGAATACATTGTACATGTGTCTTGGACCGCTGCTCCATGTAACACCCCACTGGATCTAACAGTGTAGCCTTGGTGCTGTCCCGTAGGTGTATGCTGCAGTCAGAGTGTGCACGTGGGGCCCAGCCAGGCCAGTGGCTGTGGAGCTTCGACATGGAGCAGCAATGTCTGGCCGTCCAGGACCTCAACCCCTCCAACATCAGCAGAGAGGAGACCAGGACGGTAAGGCTGCACGACCTCAATCCGAGGCCTTCAAACCTTAGAGTCTTAGGGCAGATTTCTATAGTCTGTTGGCTTTGGTCTGAGTCAGGAGAGGAGTTGTCGCTCTGCTGTGTTTACAGTTTAGTTACATTTTACTGGGGATGGGAAGATATGCTTATCTCACGATATGATTCAATATGCCATATGGGGTTCACGATTCTGTACAACCATAATACGATGTAATAAATAAGTGCATCTCTGAGCCACAAATCTTTCTAGCGATGGCATTGGCTCGTGATTACTGCAGCAGAATAAAATGGAGCTAATATTGCGTTTCATTTTTCTGTTCCATGATATGTATTGTCACATTTTTGTATTGCGATATACTGAATTTTGATATATTGTCCCATCCCGACGTTTTACACAACAAAAGTTGGTGCTGGAAAGGACTTTTTCAGGGTAAAACCTGTCTTTAACCCATAATTCACGGTGTATTTAACCCATAATGCACTTGGTTCTTGTTGGGTTGGATCACTCCAAACAAAGCTCCGGGGTCGGTTTCAGATGTTTTGTATAGCTTTTTCTCAGTGCACTACTTTTTGCACTAAATGAGAAATTTCCCTTGTTGCACAGGCACATACTTGACTGTTTTTTTACTGTTCAGGCTGATTGAAGCCTGAGGGAAAATTGTCTCAAATTTTATTTGAAATCGCATTAAAGTGTTACATTTAACTTGCACAAACCCGTAGCCACCCTGATTTAGACTCCAGAAGAAGAAGTGGTCCATCTGGGGAAAAAGAACATTCTGTGCAGCTCATTCTAGAGTTGTTTTCCAAAACTATATATATCTATTTTGGAGAAAAAAATCTGCCTTCACTTAATGTGATTATATGTGCATCAATGTGTCTGTGTATGTGAGTATAGGCGTCTCCCAGATTGTAAATTTCTTACATAAAAATGCAGACATCTATAGTGTGGGTATAGTATGTCTGCCCTCATATTCTGCACGTACACCCCCCCCCCTCCCCCTTCTATAATAACAGTCCATTCACATACCAAAACATCATAATACATAGGGCCCGCATATCACCTAGGCACAATTCATGTCCCCGTTGGAATCCCTTATCAGCTGAGGTGGGAGATTTACTGTTCCTTGCCTGGGTGGACTGTGTGTGTGTGTGTGTGTGTGTGTGTTACCTTGTTATTGTTAAGTGTCAGTGCCTCAAGAGCAGATAGCGATCGCAGCCCCGTCCTGGCCTGTCCTGGCACAGTGGAAATGCACAGTATCAATCATCTGCGTAGAGGATGGTGCCTCTGGATAGCGTGGAGACAGACAAACAATACATAATAACTGTCTGACATCATCGGAGGACTAAAGGACAAATTGTCTTTGGATGAGTCCAAATACACTGAGTGGGTGTAAAGTAGACCTGTTGGGATCGAAGGCTTGTTTTTCTGTAAGTTCTAGATACACTGAGACTAGCTGAACCGGCTAAATGTTAAGTGTGTTTTTCAGTCTGATAGAGTGTGATAGTTTGGGATCCCAAGTCACTCATAATCAACCGTGGATATGGATTATGGATAGAAAGTCTCTCTGTCTTGTCGTCTTCAGATCTCTCTGTCAGTCCCAGGCCTTCCGGTGTTAGAGGAGGGCGAGTCCTACACCTGTGTCTTCCAGGACAGCCAGAGTCCCGCCGCTGTCACCGAAACCGGGGTCACCTGCCAATCGCCCGACACCCACAGGGTGCCCATGGTGCCACCAGGGCAGGGTGAGTACATTTTTTAACCCCTAGGCCTGGACTTTTTATTGTTTTGGGAACAAAGCCGATGACAGAGAGTGTAATAGAAGGACTGAACTCTTCAACTTTGTGATTGGAGGATTTGGCTGCTGTCCTGGATTGTGATTCATGCTTGTGTGTGGTTCAGCCTCTGTTCCTGTATATCTAGGCTAGCCCAATCCTCTTTTATAAGTCAGGTTGCGCAGTGGGGAGTAATCTGTATTTGTGAGCAAACAGCCTTCTGCAAATCAAATTCCTCCAGCGTTTGTATGCCTCTTTATGCTCTTCGGTTTTCTCGGGGTGTGTGATTGTTTAGCGTGTTCAGAGCAGCTTATTTTGTCGAGGTAAGTCATCGGTGATGACAAAAGAAGATTAAAGCGGCTTGTAAATAAAAATTGAAGCATCTAAGGCGGTCACACTCCCCCATACAATCACACAGAAACAGAAATCCCTTGCTGGCAGAAAGGCATCTAGTCTTGAATCCCAACATTCACACGATTTCTCTCTCTCTCACTTTCTTTCTCTCTCTCTCACACATACACACAGACACACACACTGGTTCCCATGCCTACATTCCTGGAGCGTTCGGCTTGTTGTGGTTCTCAGGGCGCTAGAGTCAGGGGGGAGGCAGCCTGGGGGTATTATCGAGATATGGACACACAAGGAAGAAGACTGTCGGATCTGAGAGGCATTATTTAGGGATCTAGCCGCGGCTTATCTTCGCTAAAAGAGGGCTGGGACCAGCGCTCTGTAAACATCGCGCAGGAGACGTGGAACCGCTGCCTGAAAGTCGGAGATCAGATTTTCACCTGAATGTTCACTCTGTGCCTTTTTTTGAATTGAAAATCATAGCGTTCAGTATGTATTCACTCCAGGCTGTCTGCGGTTTAAAAACGGCTTGAATTCAATTATCTAAACTCCAGGTGTTTACAAGGTCTTGAATACAGTTTGTGTGCAGTTCGCTGACTTCACCCTTTTCAGGATTCCTGGGCGCCGATGTTAAAATGTCTCGGTCACCTCTCGTTGCTATTTTGAGCCACCGGCATGCGAAGCGGCCTTGGCCTCTTATCAGCTCACGCGTGCGAGCCTCCAGTGTGTCCCCAGCGTTCGGTACACAGTAGGCCACCGAGCCTTGAACCCTGCTCTTGTTTATGTCTGGGCTCATGGAGCTGGGGTGAGGTGGGGTGTATGGGGGGGGGCATGCACATGGATTTTATTAGGGCTCTGTGTTTCGGCCAAACCTTCTCCCACGTCCCCCCCCCCCCCCGCCCCTCAACCCCCTCTCGCTGTGTTTTGAGGAACCGCCGCGCTCAGACTAAGACGTACTTTGTTTTTTTCCGAATTAAGACGATAAGCCTCGCCAAGTATTTTTTCCAGAGAGTGAATGTTGTTTTTCAGCTTCCCCCCTCCTCATGCTCTCTCTCCCTCTGCTCTTCTCCTCCTCCTCAGATTTCGTCACGGTCACCTTGTCTCTCCGTTTCGGCGACGTCACCGTCACAGAGCGGGACTTCACCTTCTTCGACTGCACGGCCGTGAAGCAGCTGTCTGGCAGCATGCCGTGAGTTAGCGCCCCGTGATTTATCGTCTCCCCTTTTCTTCTTGTCTTCTTTCGGCTCGGCTCAGGCTCCGCTCTTCCGACTTCTTCTCCTCTCCGCGGACTTTATAATCGAGTCTTATTCTCTGCGAGTCTCTTCTGTTCCCCTTTTTTTTTTATACCTTCATCCTTTGTCTCTCCCATCAGTTTCTCCTTTTCCTTCCTTGTTTGTCTGTCTTTTGTTTCTTGCTTTTTTTTTTTTACTTTACTTCTTACTCGCTCTCTTGTTTTTCCCTTTTCTGTCTTTATTCCATTACCCCAAACGCTGTCCTTCAGCCACGTATCTCCTGATGAACCAACACAACGTGTGGCTCTGAAGGCTGCAGGCTACCTGACTCCTGCCTTCCATTCTCCTGATGGTCTTTCCAGGTCCACATGTGCCGATCACATGGCTCAACCCTGCTCCTCTAGCCTGGGTTGAATTGAAACTATCCTCCCACACCACACTGGAATGATTTGGACAGACATCTGGTATAAGAATGTTAAAAAACAAACATGCTGACTAGCTCTGGTCAGGGAGGAACCTCCATCATATCAGTGGTAGATGACATTGATTATCTGATATGTTAACATAAACTGAAATCAGAACATCCCAAAATCTCACTAATGTAATGAAAACCTGTAAAGCTCCAAAATGAAAGTTGAGATGTTTTGAAGTTTTTACCATGCCATAATATCATATTATGACACTTTTGTGCTTCTTTGGCTTGACATTGAATTTTCTCAGATTCTTTCCTGGGTACCTTATCTTCTCTGATCTCATGCTGTTGTGTTGCCATGCCCTGCCATGCATGTCTCCCACGCTTCCCACCACTCCGATAAGGAACTGAGGCTCAATTCAATTAGAGCACTGACCTTTCTTACCACTGGGGGCAGATTGGCAGCAATTGGATTACTCTGTGTGGTATAAACTGGCTGGGTCTCTCTCTCTCTCTCTCTCCCTCTCTCTCTGTGTAGCATCCTTTTCTCCTTCCCCATCTCTCATCTCCCTCTGACAGATAAACAGCCAGCATTTCTTATTCTGCCCCTCTTTGTCTTCACTTCTCTCCCCCGTAGCTCCTAACCTTGACTCATCTTTTTTTTTTTTGCCGAACCTTCCAGGAGCAATGCAATAAATCTTTAATCATATAATCTACCGTGTCTGTCTCCAGTTGCCGTGGGTGTGTGTTGAGTCGATGGGGCTGTAACTGGTGCGTTCACCAGCACTCATGCACCCACAAGCCCACCTGTGAGGAAGGGGTGATCATCTACAACCAGCACGTAAGTTGCAGTGTAATATCAAATGCACACAGTTCATCTTATTTTACAGGCTCCAATAAGACGGCAATGATCAAGGTATTAAAATAGATGCGGACATCCCCAAATGTCAATTTTTGAAAGGTTCATTTTGTTATTATTTCTGACTAAAAGTACCTGAATGTGCGTAAAGTTGTATTTATGACTTCTGAACTCGAAAGTAGGAGCTGGTAAGTATGTGAATGGTCAAATGTTTGTTATACGAAGGAAAGTTTTAATTTTACATGAATGTTTTCACTGAGCCTCATATACCAAGACGAGCATACATCATTTTTTAACCTGTAATCATTCCATGTAGCCTGTGTGGCCAAGTGCATGAGCCATAAGCGACAGTAACACAATAACACCCGGTTATGTGTTTCACATCACATTTGAGTTCTTCTCAGTCTGTGAATTTGGTTATTTCCATTTTTCTTTTGCCGTTATGTTTTTTTTCTGTCTCACCCTCTCCTCATGTCTTCCCGTCCTCCTCCTCCCCCCTCCCCCAGTTTAAACTCCCCACCTCGGCTCCTCCCACAATCAAAACTCTTAAAGTCGCCACGACACCCGCTACCACAACGGTCGCCCCGACAACCACCACCACCCTCCCGACCACCACGACACCCGCCACGACCACGACTGTCGCTACGACGACGCCGACCCCGCCGACGACCGAAGCCCCGACAACCGTAGCGACCACTCAGGAGCCGACAACGCCTCCGACACCCACCGCTCTCCCTACGACCACCAGCCCAGAGCCGACAACCTATCCCGTCACAACCCTGCCCCCCCGGCCTCCCAGCACCCCGCCGCCCACCGCAGCGGCACCCACCTCCTCTCCGCCACTGGAGGTCACCACAGGGGAGGAAGAGCGGCAGACCGAAGCGGGAGAGCTCGTCGTCGCGTCCGAAAGCGACACCGAAGACGCGCCGGTTACCCCCGGCGACGTCGAGGTCGCCGCGGACACCGAGCCGGCGCCCGTCACCACCGCGGACGCCGGTCGGACCGACGATCCGGACCCCCTGATGCCCCTGATGATCCCGGCCCCCGAGGCCTTCCCCCTGGAGGTGGTGACGGAGTCGCCCCCTAGCGGCGCCCGGGAAGCCGAGGAAGCGCCGAGCCTGGCGGAGCCTCCCACGCGGGCCTCCTCCGGCCTCCCCCTGCCCACGCCCTTCCCCGTGGGCGAGCCGGCCGACTCGGAGCCCTCCCTCTACCTGGACCTGACCCAGCCCCCGACCCCGCTGCCCCCGCAAGACCCCGAGACCCTCACCGAGGCGGGGAGCCGGGGCGGCGACCCGGAGGTGCCCGTCTGGCCGAAGGAGGAAGCGGACGAGGCCGCCGCCGCCGCAGACAATGACACGGCGACCTTTTCGGCCGCCACGGTGCTGTCGGGTGACGGGGAGGTGGACCACGGCCCCGCGGCCTACCCCCGCCTCCTGGACGCCGACTCGGAGCTGGACTACCAGTACGACCCGGCGGACGCCTTCCTCCCGGTGAGTTCCAGCCTCCTCCCTCCTCCTCCTCCTTCTTCTGGAAGCTTCAGCGGCCTGCCAGTGCTCCCAGCTCTTGACTGGACTCTGTAGAAACAAACCGTCTGACTCCCGCTCTCTCCACAGTCTGCCCTTTCCCTGCTACTCCTTTCCTGTCTTTCACTTGTGGCGTTCTCCTTGTTTTGCTTCTGCTTTGGAAAAAAAATGGCTGCTTCAGCTTCAGCTACAGTGGCTGTTTTTTTTTGTGTGAATATTTTCATGTTTCATCATTTGATCAACCATGTTAACAGCTTAGAGTTTAAAGCTCATTTTAAAATGGGCATTTTTCTTTGAAAGGATCCTGGGTGTGTTTTGCGCGAGGAAAAGAGAGAGACAGTGGCTACGTTTACATGCGCACAGTATTTCTGATACTGGCTCAAATCCTGGTCTAGAATCCTGGTCTGAAAACCAACAGCTAACAGGATACCATGTTTACATGCTTCCTTATCCTAGATAATACAAGAATATCCCAGCTACCTTATGCAGCTTATTTGGGTTATTGTAAACAGGATGTGGTGTTACTGGTAATACTTGAGTATCCTGCATTATAAGGGAATATTGGTGCGGGTGTAAATGTAGTCAGAGAGTGAGACAGAGAGGAATTGAGTGTGTGTGTTTAACCTCCTAAAACTGTGTGTGTGTGCACGGGGGACACAGGGGGACGAGGGCTCCTACGTGAGCTGGGGTTCCTCAGCTTGTCCCTGTGTAGAGAAGGTCCAGGGTTCACCGCTGCTCCCTGTCAGAGTGGAGAGGAAGATAACCCTGCTGGCCCGCAACCTGCACCTCTACCAGGTACAACACAGTCCCACACACTACTGCACACAAACACCCATAATCCACACACACCCCGATACACAACTGAAGACTCTACGAACGCTCTTTGGCTTTGCGGTGTGCAGGACAAAGACTTGGACTACGAGTGTGTGCTGGTGATCGAGGGGCGGACGGTGGTGGTGGACGCCTACGTGGAGATGGACGAGATGAATCCCTCCGTCTTCGACATCACCTGTCAACTACACCAGGTCTGACATCCTGTAGTCGCTCAGTATTTTACAAAATTAATTCTCTGGCTGTAATTGATGCAGAATTATGCCGATTCGAGCTAAATTTAGTTCAGTTTCAGTCTGCTGTACATCTGTTTTAACTCGACTCAACTCAATAACTCCAGACCAATACATGATGGAAACGTCATACTTACACCACAGGTTCCACCGGAGTAGATTTTGGACCACCTGGCTGCATAAATTTGCATATTAATGAGGAAAAACTCCCTATAACCCCTTAATACTTTAAGATACGGAGTTCATATTAATACTGCCCATGTGTTATGTGAAGACAAGTATGTTGACGCAGATATATTTGCCAATTAATGCATTAATTAGCTTAATGAATGCCCTCATTAGCATAACCGGTTATGTTTATTATATCATAATAATAATAATAATAATAATAATAATAATAATAATAATAATAATGATACAACTTTATTTGTATAGCACCTTTCATACAAGAAATGCAGCTCAAAGTGCTTTACAACAAAGAAATGACATGCATGAAAATAGACATAGAATGAGCATAACATAAGATGGAAAATGAAACCCACTGAAAAATTATAAAAATAAAGTTAAGAAATAGAGTACATAGAATGCATAAAATCAAGTAAAATACAACATTTTAAAAGAAGTGCAGCAGTGCATAAGCGCGAAATCACGGTGATATCATATCTTTCACATGGTGGACACCTCTTCGTGTATTGAGTATACACAGTTCCTTTTGAAAATGAAACCATCCCGTTGTGTTTTTTTCCCCCAGTATTCGTACTCGGCTCTGGCGGAGGAATACAACGCTATGGTGTACGTGAAGAGGAGGGACACCTTCCATGTGGACAGCGCTCCCGATCTATACGGTGAGGTCAACACCGGTTCTCTCTTCTCGTCTCATCCCGTATTGGAATTGCTCCGGTCTCGTCTCTCCTGCAGGCCGGTGTGCATCGCCCCCCCCCCCCCCCCCCCCAGCTGCAGGTACAGGTCGAGCTTCGGCCTGGACCGGCAGCTGTGTTATCACTCAGAGCCGAACCCTCTGGGCACGCCAATTAGTTTAGCGGTTATTGTTTTTCTGCACTCAACATACAGCTAAAGTCCTCCGAGACAGCTTTTCTCCCCCCCCCCTCCCCCCCCCAAGGACACAACAGCGATCGACAGATTAACACACTCTCAGTGCTCTCTATGGAGTCTCTCTCTCTCTCTCTCTCTCTCTCGCCCACTCACTCCCTGCACGCCTGAGGGTGGAGTACATGTATTTCTCTCTTAGGTATGATATTGTCACATTTGTGAACGTCTGGGGCAGTACACTATGTATCCTCTGAGAAGAACTGACTGTACCTGTGTAGTTATCATTGTTGCTTGCGTGGGTGTGTGTGTGTGTGCGGGAGTTGTTTTGCGTACACTGATACACGCTTCAACGCTGTATTATGCTGATCTCTCCCTCTTCTCTGTCCGTTCTACACCCCAGTGACTCTGTACAACTGTGCGGTGGGCCGGTCAGACTGTAGCCGCTGCCACACGGCGGACCAGAAGTACGGCTGCGTGTGGTGCGGCGGCGCTCAGGCCAGCTGCCTGTATTCAGACTCCTGCGGCGAACCCATAGAGCAGACCTGCCCCGCCCCGGTCATACACACCGTGAGTACAGCCCCGCCACCTCTTCACTAACCGTCGGGGACACGCGATTTGTGTTTCATACAGATGATCTTGTAATGTTAATACGGGACTTAACCTCTTGCCTCACCATTTTTTTTTTTTCTTAATGTTTGATTTTTATGAATTTACTCTGTACAAGTCTTGATGTCCTCCTGTCATTTGTAATCAACCACTAAAAACTGAATAGGGACCGGCAATAGCCAATGAGAGTTGAGTAAAAAAATACAGAAAGGGCTCTACTTCCCGTGTCTGGTTTGGTTGTGTGTTGCAGTAGTGTGGGAGTTTGTGTTTTCGCCAGATTGGGAGGTTGCATGGGGTTAAATCTTGGGTAGTGTGTGTTCCCCAAAGCAAAGATAAATTTAGGCAAGCTGAATATTTTGAAAAGTCTCAGTTGTAAAACTGTGATACGCAAAACCGAAATTCTGGGATTGGAAGCCAAGTGTTCCAAGGACAATCCTCATGCTACAATTACAAATACCCATTTACGCAGTTAACAGATTTACAGATTGATTACTTTACGACTCTTGTCAGTTTGTATCGTCTTGATGCAACCAGGACTTCCTCTGGTCTGGGGAACTTTTCCTAGCAACTCTCCAGCTCCATCTAGTTTCTATGTGCCTGTATGTCATTGTTACTCTGAGGAATCGCTTACTAGGTTGTTAAAGCTCCACAAGAGACTGTACAGACTTATTCAGTTTAATCATATATAGTGCTTATGTGTTGCTATCTATTTCCCACCTGATCACTCAAGTTGTCCACACAATAGATATCTGTCTTTTTGCTCATTAGCCAAGAACTGACGAATATATAGCCAAAACTACTCCGCTCATCCAAAGTAAGTAAACCGTTTCCCGTCTTCCCTCAGATTGAGCCGCTGTCCGGCCTGTTGGAAGGGGGGACGGTGGTCACCATCTCAGGCTCCAACCTGGGCCAGAAGGCTGAAGACATCCTCCACTCGGTGACGATAGCCGGGGTTCCCTGCACCGTCATCCCCGGCCTCTACGAGGTCTCCTCCAGGTACAGACCAGCTGCTTTTTCTGTGTGTCTGAAGGATTCCCTCATGGGTGGAGCCAGTTTCTCGATATTGGGGATTATAAAACCCATTGACAACGCATTGTCTCAGCAGCCTGGTTCATGGGTATTGACTTTGGGAATAACCCCCCCCCCAAACTGTGATTTCTGTCCCCCAGGATCGTGTGCAGGACCAAGGCCAGTGGAGGAGAGAAGGTGGGCCAGGTTTCTGTTGAAGTGAGCGGAGGAGAGTTTGGCCTGTCCAGCCAGAGGTTCAGCTACCAGGTAACAGATTAGACTCAATTAGATCAAGGCAGATTAGATTCAATTAGATTAGATGAATCTTTAATGACCCCCTGGGGAAAGAGGGCGGTTGCCGCAGCAAAATATCAATAGGATTGCAAAGATTAATATAGGATATGAATAAGAATAGAGCAAATGGAGGTTAAACATAATGCAAACAACAATAACATCACTAGAACATATTAAGTAGAAATATAAGCATTAAAACATACAGTATGTATGCAGGATGTGCAAAATAACTAGTAGAACATACTGAGGCAAAAAGTGAATATAAATAAGTAAATATGTACAATGTGAAAATATACAGAAAATGTATGCAGTATGAAAATAAATGAAAGATGCAAAAATATCAGGATATAGCAAATGAGAATATGAAAAGAATGAAAGAAAAGAATGAAAAACAGTGAATTTACAACATCCTCTCTGCCCCCCCTCCCCCCAGGACCCGTTTGTGATGGGGGTGTCACCGGAGAGGGGGCCCAAGGCGGGAGGAACGTCCCTGACCATAACTGGCCGCAACCTGCTGACCGGCCGTCCCACCGACCTCGGCGTCACCGTAGGAGGGGTCCCCTGCAACATGTGAGGCACACACACACACACACACACACACACACACACACACACACACACACACACCTCCATGCTTCAGAGAAAAGACAAATTTCCCTTCAGCGACCAATAAAATATCGCATTTATTTATGTATCGCATTCTATATTGTTTTTTTTCCCCCCTCATCTCTCCCTCTTTGATTTCCTCCTCCTCCCTCCTCCCTCCTCCTCCTCCTCTTCCTTCTCCTCCTCCTCCTCCTCCTCCTCCTCCTCCTCCTCCTCCTCCTCCTCCTCCTCCCTCTTCCTCCTCCGCCAGAGAGCCGCAGGTGCAGGAGTCCAGTGTGGTGTGCGTGACAGGCAGCAGTAATAAGACGGGGGACCACCGGGTCACGCTGCACTACGGCAGCAGCCAGCGCCACCTCCACACCGCCACCTACCACTACACACACAACCCCAACATCACCCACGCCACGCCGGCCAAGAGCTTCCTGGAGTAAGTCTGCGTGTGTGTGTGTGTGTGTGTGTGTGTGTGTGTTATTATAATTAAAAGATAAGACAGACATAAAGGGAAATACTGTGAGTTTTTTAAGGCTCTTCTCTCTGTGCAGCGGCGGGCGGCGGATCTACGTCTCGGGCCACAACCTGGACGTGGTGCAGGAGCCCAGGATGGTGGTGTCCGTCTCTCCCTTTGAGTCCATCAGCCAGGCGGAGAGGAGGAAGAGGAGGAGGAGGAGGAGGAGGAGGAGGAGGAGGAGGAGTGGAGAGCGGGAGGCCGGCAAGGAGTCCGGCTGTCCCGGAGACCCGCTCTGTCCCGCCAAACAGGTCCGCGTGAGTGTGTTTATCAAAAGTTAGATTTCAAGCCTTCAAAAACCGCCTTATTCACTCGAGTAGGTGTGTTATTGTGTGACACATCAGGGTAATTAACACGTTTCTCTAACATATTTCCCTTCAAAACCTAAGCAAAACCTTCTCACTTCTCACTTAGTTCAACCAGAGCTGCGAGGTCAACTCCTCCTCCCTGATCCTGTGCCGCTCTCCCACGGTGGACTCCTCCGTCTGGGGGTCAAAGGTCACCGTGGAGTTCCTGCTGGACAACCTGCGCTTCGACTTCAGCGGCCTGAACCCCCAGGCCTTCAGCTACGAGCCCAACCCCGTCCTGCGGCCCCTGAACCAGCAGGAGCCCCTCAAGGCCTACCGCTACAACCCGGGCAGCTTCATCCAGCTGGAGGTCAGATCACAACCAGCCGTAGACGGGCTGTTGTGGAAGTGGTGGCGTTATTAAATGAAGCGATGATGGTGCTGTTAGTGTGTTCACTGCCACAACCTGGGTCACTAGATATAGTTTCAAGTGTGAAAGAAGCTTACGTCTCCCCTAAAAAGCTGAACTTTTCTCAACTTTAGAAAACGCTCCACACTGCTTTAGAAGAAGCCAGACAGAGTATCTTTTTCCAAAGCTGCTTTCCATTCACATGCACACGCTTCCCATTGGTTTAAATAAAAAAAAGTCACCGGTAGGTTGAAAAAAGCAGAATGTGTGAAAAGACGAGTTAAGACGAGCAGTTGAATCCAAGACTGGTTTATCAAGGCCTGCTGCCACAGAATTGGTAGCTTCCAGTAACTGGAGATGGTTGTTAGCAGTCATGGTATTTGTCATAGTGTTGGAAGTATGAACAACAGTAGCATGAATCATGTGCTCTGCAAGGTTATTATAGCTAAAAAAGAAACAAAGATCAAAACTAGGTGCTAAAAACATAACTGAAACTGAAATCAAAATGCAAACTAGACTTTAAATGAAAACTAGACTTTCTGCTAAAACTAAAACTGTTTATCTACTTGTAAAACTAACTAAAATAAAATATACATGAAATGTGTTAGAAATGTGTTAATCTGTGTATGTGCAGGGTAAAAAAGAGAATGTATTTTGGGTCAGTAATTGATGGCTATTTTTAATGAACGTTATTGAAGAATTAATGTAAATAACATTTGAATAGAATTTCTGATTCATTGTTTGTGTTACACAATACCTGTTGCAAACATATACAAAATACATGTTCTGAACTTCTACCATTGCACCTTTAAAATACTACAGCTACCAAAAATACTACAGCTAGAACTGAAACTAAATAAAACCTAAACTGAAACTAAACATTTGTAAAAAAAACCCAAAAACAAATAAAAAACCTACCAAATCCACACTAAAAACGAACAAAAACTGAACTGAAATTGAAATAAAAATCCCCAACTATAATAACGTAGTTAGATTTTGTCTTTTCCTCTCTCTCCTGACAAGGTCCTTTTTCCGTTCGAACCCAACATTTCCCTTCTCAACATTTTCATCCCACCCGTGTGTTTCCAGGGGGAGAACCTGGACCTGGCCATCAGTAAGGACGAGGTGGTGGTGTTGGTCGGGGAGGGGGTGTGTGCCGTGAAGACCCTGACCAGAAACCACCTGTACTGCGAGCCGCCGCCCCAGCAGCCGGCCCCGGGGCCCAATGGCAAGAAACGCGAGGGCTCGGACAACCTGCCGGAATTCACCGTGAGTCCATCGCTGTTCTTTTTTAGGTTTTAGTCGCATCATTTCCAAACAAAGCAACTGGAATACATAATCTGTAGCGATGTGACACGCACTGCTGTTTGAAGCCCTTTACTGGCTAATTAACTGTGTGTGTGTGTGTGTGTGTGTGTGTGTGTTTCAGGTCAAGATGGGCAACCTGAACTTCTCCCTGGGCAAGGTTCAGTACGACAGCCTCAGCCTGTCCACCTTCCCTCTGGAGGCCCAGATAGGAGTCGGGGTCGGGGCGTCCATCGTGGCTCTCATCGTCCTCATCATAGTGCTGATCTACAGGTGGGAGGATAGACTGTATGTGTGTGTGTGTGTGTGTGTGTTTATGTGCATGTGGGAGAGTGCACCTTTTACATCAGGGTCATGGTGGCAAACCTGGGATCGGGATTGTCACTTTTAAGATGACATGAAAGACAGACATTTCTGCATTCTGGCCCAGTTTGACCCTGCTATCAAGCCTAAGCTACCCAGGTCGACCCCTTTCACAGTTTTGGGGTGACTAATCCGGTGTGAAATGGGTATTACTTGTCCCTTCTCCTCCATCCCTGCCCCCTCCCTCCCTCCATTCATTCTCCGCGTTTGTCTCTTTCAGGAGGAAGAGCAAGCAGGCTCTGAGGGACTACAAGAAAGTCCAGATCCAACTGGAGAACCTGGAAACCAGTGTGAGAGACCGCTGCAAGAAAGAGTTCACAGGTAAAAAGAGTGCGAGAAGGGGAAAGTGAGACGAAGAGGGAGAGAGCAGGAGAGAGCGGAAGGAGAAGGGGACGGGGAAAAGCCAGAGACGGAAGAACAAGAAAGTTTGTTTTTCTTCCCGGGGGCCAACAGATCCACTTTGTTTTCAGACTGGCCTTATGACATTATCCCATTACATCAAACCTCCCAGATGAAATTTTTCCTCAGATCCCACATGGAGGAACGAGTTTAATTTTAGCCAGTAGTCATCAATGTCCAAAGTCAATATTTACCCGCTCTCACCTCCCAGCACAGTTCCTACCATCCGCTTTCAGCATTCAGCATCCCATCATTCAGTCCTTTAATTACAGTGGCTAGCATAATGTTAAATGGATATGGGACAACACGATAAAATGGCACAGACACGGTTAGAATAGACTTTTGGAAAGGTTTGGTATGTCATAATTCAAATTTGACTGTGATATATAGATATATAATATATCAGAGTATATATCAGAGGTGGACCAGATCTCCATATGTCAGCAAACCCATATATCAGTTTAACCCAAGTCACAATCAACCAAGCACAAAACAAATCGCCCCCCCTAACCTTTCCTAGCCACACCCACTAACCCGTGGCCCCTCTTGTCTCCGTCCCACCTCCAGACCTGATGACCGAGATGATGGACATGTCCAGCGACCTGGTGGGCTCGGGCATCCCCTTCCTGGACTACCGGATGTACGCCGAGCGCATCTTCTTCCCGGGCCACCGGGAGTCGCCGCTGCGGCGGGACCTGGACGTCCAGGAGTGCCGCCGGCAGACGGTGGAGCAGGGCCTGGTGCAGCTGTCCAACCTGCTCAACAGCAAACTCTTCCTCACCAAGGTAGTCATCATCGGGACAACCAAAGAAACCATAGAGCGACGTGAAACATTTGCTGTCGTTTGCCTTCGTCGCTCACGCCCCTCTTCCTTCTCCCTCCCTCCCTCCCCCCCAGTTCATCCACACTCTGGAGAGCCAGCGGACGTTCTCTCCCAGAGACCGGGCCTACGTGGCGTCCCTGCTGACGGTGGCGCTGCACGGCAAGCTGGAGTATTTCACCGACATCCTCAAAACCCTGCTCAACGACCTGGTGGAGCAGTATGTGGCCAAGAACCCCAAACTCATGCTGAGACGGTAAGAGGAGGAACGAGGGCGTCGGTCTCTGTTTTGGTGTCTTTACCGACTCTCCCCTTGCAGTGTAACTGTGTAGCTGTGATATGTAGTTTGACGTTGTGTCGTCCCGCTCTGCAGGACGGAGACGGTGGTGGAGAAGCTGCTGACCAACTGGATGTCCATCTGCCTCTACGCCTTCCTCAGGGTCAGTCCAAAAAATATTACAACCACAAAAAAAAAAGACAAATTCCTCCATAAAATGATTGCCGGCTCAGAAAGCTGACTGATGACTGGAAAAAGAAACATTTGATCAGGACTTGAAGACTGGAAGATTTGCTCCCAGTGTGAATGTGTGGATGTGTGTGAATGTGAAGCAGGGTGTTGCTGCACTATAGTATGGAGCTCAGTCGACTTTCCCTGGATGCATAAAGGTTAAAGAAAATAAGATGTTTTGCTGAAATAAACATCCATCATATAATATTTTCCCCTGCAGTAGAGCGTTTTTTGGAAAGAAACCCTCTCACTTCATTCCAATATGGGAATCCACCTTGATGTCTGCTTGTCAGATTCAGATGACTGAGTTTGGCTACTTTACTCATCAGTTAACCGATGAGTAAGCCAGCTAGGGAGCTTTGAAGACAAATGTATCAAGCTAGTGTAACTTTTAAATGGCAGAGTGTGTGCACTCTAAATGTCAAAACACTGGCATTTGTCGAGTGCCAAGAGAAGCTTTCCGTGGAAATATTCCCATGCAGAGTAAAGGTTGTTGTAAAAAAGTCAATCTCCTAGAGTCAAGAGTTGAAGACTTTCGTTCCAAAATGTGATATCCACCATTTGCAAAAAAGCAACTACACTGTTGTAGTGTTTGGTTGGAATGAAAACCTGCATACTCTTGGGCCTCTATGACGCACAGTTGAGAATCACTGCCAATTGTGTGTGTGTGTGTGTGTTTCCTGTGCAGGACTCAGCTGGGGAGTCTCTCTACATGCTGTTCAGGGCCATAAAGCACCAGGTGGATAAAGGGCCGGTGGACGCCGTGACCGGCAAGGCCAAGTACACGCTCAACGACAACCGGCTGCTACGAGAGGACGTGGAGTACAAGACCCTGGTGGGGAGAGCGCACAGCAACACACACACACACACACACACACACTCACACACACACTCTAAACTCTGTCTTTCTAACGCTCCTCCTCTCTCCCTCGCCTCCAGACTCTGAATGTGTTGATGCAGGGCGGCGGGGTGAACGAGACCCAGCCGCTGCCCTCCAAGGTGCTGGACTGCGACACCATCACCCAGGTCAAAGAGAAACTACTGGACCAGGTCTATAAGGGCACCTCCTTCTCCCACCGGCCGCACACCGACTCGCTGGACCTGGGTGAGCCCTCCCTCTCGCCACACACACACTCACATATGCAGAGTTCATTTTGGCTACGTTCGCACTGCGGGTCTTCATGGTCCAATCATATACAGTATATCTATTCGTATCTATTCTAGGATGTATGACAGTCGTCTCAGGTGAATGACAACATTTCCTTGTCAGATGTGAGGGAATAAATCCGAACAGCTGCAGTGTGAATGTAGCTTAGTGGCTGGTGTTCCCTTTACATTTATCTAGCTGTGCTCGCCCCCTACAGCTAGGAAAATGTAAATACAATGGAAATTCATCATCTGGCCTTATTGCTCCTCCCGCCACCCCAAAACGATAACAGCTATAATTGCAATTAGACAACAATTGTTCTAATTTCATGATCTAAATATCAAAATATTATCATTAAACTGCAATATGTGGGATTAATCCTGGAGCAGACCAAGAAGTGGACCTTGGTCTCAGAGCTAGAATTACCCCCACATCTATAAAGCACTGATTCAGCATCCCTAAAGAGGAGGATCCAGTCTGTAAAAGTGTTTTTGTCAGCCAAAGACTTACACTGTCCTTGTCCAAGTTGAATCCCTCTCTGTTGACACCCACAAGCACACACGCACACACCCACACACACACACACACACACACACACACCGAGCTGACGGTCTAGCTGTTGTGTGTTTGGTTCAGAGTGGAGGTCCGGCGTCGCTGGCCACCTCATCCTGTCAGACGAGGACTTGACGTCTGTGGTCCAGGGCAACTGGAAACGCCTCAACACCCTGCAACACTACAAGGTCAGTACACTGGCTTCACAAACCCAGTTAACACTACTCTAACGCTTTGTCAGGGTGTGAATAATGAAGAGACACAAAGACTCACTGTACTAGTTGGAGTGGAAGGAGAGCAAATGCTATCTTTCAGGCTGTTTGGATAGGCTTGACTTCCTCGATAAGCCGTTGTGGTTGTATAATGCTACTGGATCATTTGTGTTGTTCACCAGGTCCCGGATGGTGCGACGGTGGCACTCGTCCCTCGCCACACCAAACACATCCACCACGACAACCACGACTACGTGGCAGGAGAGAGTGAGTTCCTTTAACACACTTTATAGATCACCTTCTCTACTACAAATCCCTTTTACTTGTTTTTTTTTTATAATACCTGAACCTAAACTAAGCAACTAGCAGCAAACCTTTTGGATCTCTAATAAAGGTTTTAAAAAAAACAAAAAAAACCCAACTTTGCAGAGACGCCGATGCTGGAGGATGCCGACGAGGGCGGGGTGAGGCTGTGGCATCTGGTGAAGGCCAGCGAGGAGCCGGAGCTGCCCAAACACCGGAGGGGGAGCCTGAGGGAGAGAGAGAGGGCCAAGGCCATACCAGAGATCTACCTGACCCGCCTGCTGTCCATGAAGGTAGGCTGGAGGGACACACACACACACACACACACACACACACACATACACAAGCTAGGCTTAATCTCTAGCCAATGCTTCAAAATACTTTATTTGAATTCTGTTGCACTGAGTGAGTAAGCAAGTTTTAAATTAACAGACAGAACCTGATTTTACACATGAAAAAGCATTGAAAACATGCAGGGTGGCATATTTCTATGAAAGATGTACAGTACTGTGCAAAAGTCTTAGGCACCCAAGAGTTTTTATATAAATTGTGTCTTAGATGTTTATTCATTTTTTTCTGCATTAGTGTGTCAGTAGACTGCTCTTTATAGTGCATTTTTTGATATTTAGAAACTTTTCATTTAATTATTTTTGAAAGCATCTTCACTTTACTGTTTTTCTTTTACATGTGCCTAAGACTTTTGCACAGTACTGTATATTAACTATTTTGGCCAGTAAAAATGAGTTTTACTAGCCCTTGGTAGGAGAGCCATAAAGTTAAATTCAAACACTGATTGCAAAAATAAAAAAAAGAAAATTTGGTGTGTTTCCATCAACAGTCTTTCAAGAATTGATTAGTATGGGGCAAGTTGTTACACTGATGTTGACTCCTGCACTCATTGACTATGGGTCTCATCGTCACTTTTGGATGTCCCTCCCTGTCCACAGGGGACGCTGCAGAAGTTCGTGGACGACCTGTTCACGGTGATCCTCAGCACCAGCCGCCCCGTCCCGCTGGCCGTCAAGTACTTCTTCGACCTGCTGGACGACCAGGCGGGCCACCACGGCATCTCCGACCCCGAGACCATCCACATCTGGAAGACCAACAGGTATATATATACACGCATGTATAATGGTATATGGCTATTTAGGTCTACTGTTACTCAAGTGGAATGACGGCCAGTGAGAGGAACCAAAGAGGGAATAAAACACTGAAATTCTAACGTCTCCTCCGTGTCTCCAGTCTCCCGCTGCGCTTCTGGATCAACATCGTGAAGAACCCCCAGTTCATCTTCGACGTCCAGGCGTCGGACCACGTGGACGCCGTGCTCTCCGTCATCGCCCAGACCTTCATGGACTCCTGCACCATCGCCGAACACAAGCTGGGACGGGTGAGAGCTTGAGCCGGGGTGGCCGGGTTCTTCAGCACGCGGTCACAAGTACCGTAACTGTGCATCTAGCTCCGTTAAGTGGAGCGTCTTCACCCAAAAACCCCCTTGTCCCATTCTCTCTCTCTCTCTCTCTCTTTCACCAGGATTCCCCCATCAACAAGCTGCTGTATGCCAGAGACATTCCCCGCTACAAGCAGATGGTAGAAAGGTCGGTACAGCTTTACAGCTCTAGCCCATAAAAGTCTCTCATATTCATGGCTCAGTATTTCAAAAAATGCTGATGATTGCATCCTCAAAAATGCTGTTCAGTCACAAGTTTAATTTTGAATAATAATTTTATTATGTTTTACTATTATATTATATTTACCTCCTATTCTTGTGTTTTTATCGTTCGCCGCCTTCTTGATTTGACTTATATTTTGAGTGTGATATTTGCTTTTATTGGATTTCCAGAGCACTTTGTAAACTGTTTTTCTTCTTCTTCTTCTTCTTCTTCTTCTTTCAGGTACTACGCTGACATCAGGCAGACCATCTCGGCCAGTGACCAGGAGATGAACTCTGCTCTGGCTGAACTGTCCAGGGTGAGTGGAGCCGGAGCCCCATGTTATTCGTTTTCACCAGTGGTGGAAGAAGTACTGAGATGTTTTACTTCAGTAAAAGTAGCAATACAACAATGTAAAGATACTCCATTACAAGTAAAAGTCCTGCATTCAAAATCTTACTTAAGTAAAAGTACATAAGTATTGGCAGCAAAATGTACTTAGAGTATCAAAGTAAACATACTCATTATGCAAACTGTCCCCATTTAGAGAGTTATATTTTTCATAAATTATTGGAATATTATTACTGATTTATTGACATACATGTACATGTAAGCAGCATTTTAAAGTTGTCAACGTGAAGTTAATCTTAACAATTTAGCTATACTTTGGGGTAGTCTAATTTATAACAATTCTATTTTATAGTTATTTTATAAAGATGATCAAATGTTTTAAATATAAAATATTGATCTGAAAAGTAACTAGTAACTATAGCTGTGAAATAAATGTAATGGCGTAAAAAGTACAATATTTCCCTCTAAAATGTAGTGGAGTATAAGTACAAAGTAGCATAAAATGGAAATACTCAAGTAAAGTACAAGTACCTCAAAATTGTACTTAAGCACAGTACCTGAGTAAATGTACTTAGTTACTTTCCACCACTGGTTTTCACTGACTACAGTAGAGTCCGCAACATGGAAATGAAATGGAAATATACATCGATACACAGTGGGAAGTCTCACCTGCATGGCTCTGTGTTTCAGAATTACTCAGGAGAGCTGAATTACCTTGTGGCACTGCACGAGCTGTACAAGTACATCAACAAGTACTATGACCAGGTGGGTTTATCACTCAGCCTGAACCGGGCTTGTGTTAGTTTTTGTGTGTGTGTGTGTGTGTGTGTGTGTGCATGCCTCTTCTTTCATCAAAGATTTATGTGAGTAGAGTGAGTTCCGGTGGGTTTACTCCCCACTAAATCCCTGCCTACAGCAATAATGATTCTTCTTTTTTCTTGTGTTCGTCACCTCTATCCCCTCACCTTTCCCCTCACCTTTCCCCTTTTCCTCCTCATCTCTCCATCCCTCCGTCGTCGTCTTCATCTTCATCTTCATCTTCATCCTCCCGTCAGATCATCACCGCGCTGGAGGAGGACACCACGGCCCAGAAGATGCAGCTGGGCTACCGGCTTCAGCAGATCGCCGCCGCCGTGGAGAATAAGGTCACCGACTTGTGACGGAGGAACCCGCCGGCGGCAGACGGGGTGGGGGGGGGGGTGGGGAGGGTTGGGTGGGGGGGGTGGAGGTGAAGGGGGACCAAATCAAATGACACGCACCCCGCATGGTTTTAAACCGTAAGGAGGAGGAGGAGCGGACGGACCGGGGGGGAGGAGACTCTTCTGTCTGAGGAGGGAAAGGTCGGGTTGGAGAAACAAGGATTTGGAAGATTCACGTCCAAGTTCACAACTCAGCACCCCCCCCCCACCCCCCCCTTTTTTTTTTTTTTTTTCTCCTCCTCTGTTTTTTTTTTTTTCCGGCAAAGGGAGCATCGCAAATTTAGGCCCCCCCATGTACTCTCCGGAGCCACGATAAGAGAGGTGCGAGAGATTCCGTTTTTCCCGCCACCTCCTCCTCCTCCTCCTCCTCCTCCTCTTCGTTGAAGTTTGGAGGAAAAGTGTTCAAGTGTTTCCGTCTCGATACGACGTGCTGGAGTTCAGACTGTCTAAACGCTAACCCGACTTGAAGACTGATTTTTATGTCAATGTTTTCCTTCTCCGGTGTGTTTTTTTTTTTTTTCTCCGGCGATGTCGGTGCATTTTAAAGAGGTACCTCTCTTACGCCTTTGTGTGCTTGTCGTTGCTGTTAGGGGTCAAAAGTCTTTCCCTCTCCCTTTCTTTCTTTCTGTGTGTGTGCGTGCGTATGGTGATCTGTATCTGTAACCCACATGGCCTCGGTCTTCAAGCCGCATCTTCACACTGCTATCCACACAGTCATCTGAAATGCGTGACTTTTTCTGTCATGATACCCTGAGTCACATTTCTCTTCATCTGCCATTTGAAACATATGACGCCTGCCCTTGCAAAATGATATTAAAGTAAATCCAACTATGGAATATAAATTATTAGTTATCGTACAACCCTTGTTTACATTTTGGAGGATGTAGTCGTCTGTGTTTTGGAAATATTAAGAACTGAACTTAAAGAGTGACTAAACCCCAAACCCAAATCTGTGTAAAGCCTCACATCTAATAGTAAAAAAAAAACATGCTACTGAAAACGCCATCTGCTATTGGCTGATCTTTTTGAAGTGATGTCATCTTCTATAGAGGACAACAGGTGGTGACATCACCTGGCACCAAAGATTAGCCAATAGCAGCATGCTTTTCACCATTAGATGTCAGGCTTTACACAGATGTGGGTTTGGGGGTTTACTTAACTCTTTACAGGTAACAGGTTTTCCTCTAAAATGGAAATGTGTTTTGGACTGAAACCTTCACAGCATTTGTTTCTATAATCCCCTTTATTTTGAGTCCAGTTACTTACAGGAGTTTCACAAGTTATTGCCACTCTCTACCTCAGCCTACTGTGCTGCATCAACTAAATACTCTTGGGTGGGATGTTTTGTTTTTTTTGTTTTTTTTCCGTTTCAGCACCACAGCTCACGTTCTAACCAGCTATCGCCACCAGTACGGCAGCACAGCACATATCCGTCCTACTAAGGATACGTGGCATATGATGCATATACAGTAACAAAACTCTAAACATTCTCATTTGCACCTGTACACACCCTGTGTACACACACACGCAGACACATTTCACCCGATCCAGACATTTCTAGTCGATCATTTCTGTGCTTTTTTTTCAGTCATAAAGTGCAGCGAGAACGATTGGCATTTTTAAGGTACTGAGTGAGTGACGGTTTACTTCGGCTTCTGCTTTCGTTTCTTGCTTTTATACTTGCTCGTGTTGATGTTTCTGTAGTGTAAAAGTCACTGGAAAGACGGCGGAGGAGAGACGAAGCAAAAATCCTCGCATGAAGATGCTCGAGTGGAATCCGTGTGTGCACCACCGTGTTTTATTGTGTAATTCATCCCTGTTTCCATTTTGTTGTTTTAACATTCCTTTTTTTTTTAGGTTTTGAACAAGGAACAATGTGTTGAATCATGCTTGACCTTGTTCTGCTCCAAGCCAAGGCCACGGTACTTCTTGAAATTTTTGGCAGTCACATCATCGTTGGTTTCTGTACAAGGTGACACTGCTTTATGTGCTGGCATCTACCTGGCATTTTGCCCCCCCCCTAGTGGAAATTGATTATGTATTGAGCACACTGCTGTTTTTTTTTTTATTTGCCTGATGGAGTGTATTGTCTCACTGGTTCAGTAGGTGTAGTTCATCCTCTTTTCACACTGTTCTGGTTTCTGTTGGAGCAAGGAGGCTTTCCATACACATTTTAGGTGATCAAGTGGTAAACTTCATGTACCAGAGAAGCTTTCCGACGCATCTGAGCTGGTGTGTTTGCTGATGTATGCCCGAACTCGTTTAAAGGACAAAGACTGGGGCCGCGCTCTTGGCCTTCTTCGTGGTTCGTGACCAAAAAAAAACAGACGAGACAGCGGAAAGGATTATCTTTAAACAACCGCTGTCCTATTTGAAGTGTGTGAGGTGGATCAGCTTTGGGCCTTCAGTAGTGGTGTGTGTCATTTCC
This sequence comes from Centroberyx affinis, assembly GCF_046629955.1. Lineage (NCBI taxonomy): Eukaryota > Metazoa > Chordata > Actinopteri > Beryciformes > Berycidae > Centroberyx > Centroberyx affinis. The sequence continues at coordinate 99,489 of NW_027278912.1, forward strand.
AGGTGCAGCCTCAGCATGCCAGAATGTAGCCCATAGGTTTCTCACTACAGTACTTAACACACAAGCAATTAATGACTCATTTGTATGGATGGTTCGTTGTGTCCTATGCTTTGCAGATGCAGTGCAGATGGGTATGAAAGCCCAGTGATGGTTGAGGCAGGCCATTTGAGGGAAAACTGTAACTATGTTGTTAGGCTGTATAAATTCGGCGATGTAGAGCAGGCTCTGCAAGGAGCAATTTTAAGGATGTTTCTTATTTTGCGTGTTAATATCATTGTACATAATGATTTAATAATGTAACTGTAGTGATTTAACCTGTTTAATAAGAGAGTGCAAATTCTCACAGATGGCGATGTAATAAAGTATTCATAAAATTATATCTGTGCTGTATTTTTCTGAGTGAGACCATAATCATCAGCAACACCATCATTAATATTAAACCCCTCAAGATTTTCATTTCTACGTGATCTTATTTGGGTTTTGGAAACGGTAGTGATTTGTAGTATTTGTAGTTGGAGCCCTGTATTGCTGCATGGACAGGATGCTACTGGGTGACGGTATCCGGTAAAATCCCAACACAATTTCGTGTCCAAAATGGAGTAAAGACGCCGAAAGACAGTACTCCCATCTCCCACTGAATGTCATTCTTCTATAAAATAAGAAATTGTTTTGTCGCAGTTGAAAAGGAAGACAGAGGACCTCCAGAAATTGCAGACAAATCGTCATCGGCATTCCTGCTGTCAAGCTAGCTGCGCAGAACAGGTAACTGGTAACCTGCGTTAGCTTAAGTTAGCTAACACGGCCAATGGTAGCTAATGCTAGCTAAGTTAGCTTGCTAGCTTTAGACAAGTAACTAGCAGCTGTTTGGTAAATATTATGAAGAGTACCTGTGTTTATTAACTTCCAGAAATGTGTTATTACTTTATGCATTTTGGTGCCATTGATGCTGGGTGCGAGTATAGTTTGTTATTGAGATATTAGCCTAACGCTAAGTGGAAGCTAGCACACGTTAGCTAACGTTACGGGTGGTTATTTTGTTTTCATTGACATTTCAGGAGTGTTGTTGCCTAGTTAGTTGGCAAGCGAACAGGCTAACAGTTAGCCCCCACCTAAATAGTACGTCTTCTTGTACAACTAACTCAGTGCTTCTTTTGTTACGCTAGATGTTAAGTTATACGACTTTTGTATCCAAGTTCAGTTAGCTTTAGCTCCAATGATGATCCGTTATCTCTTGGAGAGAACGTAACGGTATCCATTCAAAATGTTGTCAATTTAATACGAACCTTCCGCAAAACGGGAGAACCTGAATTCAAAAGTGTAACGAATCGTTACCAGCCAGTCTTCAATTCGGCATACATTCAGTACACCAAACGGCACTTATTTCAAGAAAATTTCAACTTTTAAAAGCTGCTCAGCTCCTATTCCTACAATGTTTGTTCCACCAAAACACACCATGGAGGGCGGTAGTGAGGCGTGTGAAATAATTGTACAATTTTAGTTTTTATTGAAATTAAGTGTTGCTTTGTGAATCACTGGTATGCCGAAATTACCAGAAGACCCTAACGATTCGTTAAAGGTCTCAAATCCTATTCTGAGGGGTGCGCAGCTTTTGCTATACGCAAGGCAGTATTAAAATGCCGGATGGAATGGCATTTTAATACTGCTTTGAAATGGAGTTTGGTTTCTCTCCATGCACGACAGAACAGGACTACATTTGCTACCTAGTTAATGTGATGTGTTCAAAGGCACGCAGAATACAGGCACCTGTTTCTACCCAAATTACTGTTAACTGCAAATACATGCAGGGATCGCACAGATAATTAAACTGCAATTTTGATGCACAAGTAGTTTCCATTGTGGATCCAAGTAACATTTCATTTGTTCATCTGACGTTCAACATCTGGGTCCAGTACTGTGCGAGGTGTTGAGTGTTTTCTTTCCCCGTTGCAGCTCAGAATGGAGCCGTCGGAGCAGTCGGGCCCAGACTCGGGCTCTCAGGATGTCAACCCCGTGTTCCTGCAGCAGCTGAGAGAGCTGGACATCCCAGAGGAGGCAGCCAAACAGGTGGGACAGCACACCGCTTCATCACATCATAGACTTAATGGCTACGTCTGCATGCACACTGAGTCAGTCTAAACCCGATGAAGGCAATACTCTGACTAAATTGCCATGTAAACACCTTCATCTGATTACCTTAATTGGATTAAAGTCTTAATCATTAGACCGTAAGTGTAACCCAGTTAACACACCCACATTTCTGCTCAATCTTTGGATTTATTGGGGCACGTAAACACCTTTTTGTCTGTATTGTTTTTTTGTTTTTTTTTATGTTGCATGGCATGAAGGTCTCCACAGCAATCTGGATAAACATGGCTAACAACATGGCGCAGTGCAGCAGACTGACAAGCAGTGGTAACAAACAGTCACCTTTGCAGTGATGAAGAAACCCTTTGTTAAACCAAACGAAAGAATTGATTGATTGTGTCCATGTTTCCAGGAATAAACACAGTTTCTGGCTATCTGTTCTCCTGCCAATGGTTTAGGTAGCCAAGTGTTCTACTGAGCTTGCACAGACTATGATAACCAGTGTATAATATGTTAACATGCGTCAGAATCACAAATATCTGCTGTTGAAAGGTCATCTGTGCCTTATCTGAGTTTCTCATATCCGGAATAAGGGCTTATCTAGGTTGTTGTAAAAGGGATATGGCGCATACATCCACCACCTCAAAACCACAATGCCTGAATATCCCAAATATTAAGGGAATATTAATGTGTGCATGTAAACGTAGCCACTATTTCAATCTTCTTCCACCTTAAGACACTGTGGGAGGTGTTAGTGAGCAGCATGACCCAGTTCTAAAAGTTGAGATTTTGTTGAAATAAGCAATGACATTTTATTTTTTTCCAGGCGCTCCTGCACACTCGGAACGTGTCTGCCGAGGAGGCGGCCATGTACTACTTCAACAAGCTGGAGAATGAGGTGCCCATAAGATAGCCTTAGTCCCCACAGGTACACCTTGGTACATTAGGCCTGCTGGAGTTTTGTCCAAGCCAATGCTCAGTGTCTCTCTCCCTGTCTGCTCTGACCCTCAGGAGGAAGGAGACGACGACCTCATGTTCAAGATGGTGTTCGTGGTGAACATGGACCTGGCCATGGGTGTGGGAAAGGTCAGTACGGTGACCCTTAAAGCGAAACGTACATGTTTTTCCCGGGACATCCGAGACAGCTAGAGACAAGAGAGCTAAGATTTTCTTGAAGACAAATCCTGGAGCTGAAATGGAAGACCCAAAAACAGTAGCCAGGGTGTTTTTAAGATGTCCATACATTTTATAACTTCAAATTGTTGTAATTACAGTACAGCCTATCTCCAATTTTCCATTTCCCCCCTTAATATGAATAAAAGCCTACCAGGTTCTCTGCGTTACTGCTACAAGGCTTAATTATATGTACTTTTCTTTTTTTTTCTTTTTAACTGTGGAGCCCACTTTCAGAACTGCTGAAAACCAACCATTCATCTTGACAGATTTCCATGTAGGTATGAATCTGTTTATGTGCCATGTGTTTGTGCAGGTGGCAGCCCAGGTCGGCCATGCTGCTGTTGGTTTGTACCAGGCTCTGCAGGAGAAGAACAGCTGGAGGGAGATGGCCTGGAAGTGGGATCATGGCGGGTAAGGCCTGTGTAGTTTGTTACCTGGAGAGCAGGCACACTGAATAATGGTATTAGTTCATATATGCTTTATTTCATATCCAGTTGTTCCTTGATGAGGTCAGTTTTTTGGCAAAGCCTGTATCAGAGGTGGGGATTGGAGCCACATGACTTGGACTCGAGTAACAATTTGAATTGCTTGGGACTTGACTTGATGCATGAAGAGAAGACTTGAGACTTGACTTGCTTTGACGACTTGAAAAGGTTTCTAAAGTCTTGACTTGAGATCTTGTGTTTGTGTAAATGACTTAGATTGAAAGTGATGAGATTTGTTCCAGCAGACGACTGAATTTAAAATCCGTTTTCTGAATTTGTATGGAATGACTTAATTTATTGAAGTTGAAACTGATTATAGAAATCAAAGTCATGATGCTCTTACCAAGTTTTTAACCTATTAAAACCATATTGCATTGAAAAGTCCTGGATATCTAGTTCGATAGCATCAACATTAGGGCTACAGCAAATGATTATTTTGATAACCTATTAATCTGAGAATTATAACCGTTAACGGATTAATCATTTCAAGCGGAAGCCTTAATGGGTCATAATAAAAATATTGCATCAAAAGCTATTTCATAGGCTTGAGTATCGGTGATGACAAATTGACAACAGGAATACAATTTGGTCATTCTTAATTGTCAACACTGTCGATAATGTTGAATAAATGTTTGATCCCTTATCAGCATCGATGATGAAAATGTAAGTGGATGTTGTGTTGATGCAGAGCCAAGAAGGTGGTGGTCCAGGGCACCAACATGGCTCATCTACTGGAGCTGCAGGCCCTGGCCATGAGCCTCAGCCTGCCCACCTACCTGGTCCAGGACGCAGGCCTCACCCAGGTCAGAGAACCGCACTCATGTTTTATGCCTGTCACACCACATCATCGTGTTCCCGCTACAGAGCTAAAACATGGACATAACTAGCTTCTTTCTGCCTTCTACTGTAATTCTCCCATTAAACCTGATTGGGAAACTATTAGAAAAATGGTATAGCGCTTCAACATCAAACAGTGAGACTGTGTTTCTTTGCAAATACTCACGGAGCTCACTGTATTCAAGACTGGGATATGGTAAAAATTCTACATGGCACAATTTCCCCATAACAAAACATATTTGACAATATCTGAAATTTTAAAATACACCTGTCGTTTCATATTGAGCACTCGATATGAGCAAAGCCCGGACATATTAATTGTGTTACAAACATTACAGATAAACAGTAGACAGTATTTTGGTCGTTGTCCAATATTGTTGTTATTGTTAATTAAATGAGCCATTGACTAGAAACATGTAGGATACCAAGGGTTTACAGGAGTAGTAGTCAAACTTCATATAAAAAAAAAATCTTTACTAGTTAATTAAACTGGGACTAATTTAACTTCACTGTTATTTCAATGATTTGAAGAAAGGATAGTAAGAGAATGGTATAGGAATATCTATTCTCATCCTAGCTTCTCCCCAGTGTTATCTCCCCATTTACAGTATAAACAGTTGTCCAGCTCTCTACCAAATCATATTCAACTACAAAAGTCAGATGAAATCTTAATGTGGATCTAATTTACGTGAAAACATTTGGGCAACCCCAAACACTTGGAACCCAGGTACTAAACCCCCCCCCCCCCCGGCGGTCTTTGGCAGGTGGAGGCAGGCTCCCGCACCGTCCTGGCCATCATGGGCGAGGAGGAGATGGTGAACAACGTCACTGGAAGTCTGAAGCTGCTCTGAGGGACTCGACCCCACAGCGGAGAGGCACGGCTCTGCAGTGCCACTCAGGCGACCAGCAGAGGGCGGCGTCCCCCCGGCGGCAGGGAGGGTCTCGGCATGCAAGAGCGCAACAACAACCTTAACACAAAAAAAAAAGAAGAAAAAAAAAAGAGGAAAACAAGACATGTCCCAACACCAGACGACAAACACACTTGGCCATTTTTTTCCCCCCTTTCATTCTTTGTCTGAGCCGCTGAGTCGGCCACTGAGAGCAGCAGGGGAAAGGGACCGGTTCCTCACAGAGGGACGAGTTGAAGGCAGTTAAACACATTTTTCCTGTTGACCTTTCTCTTTTTCAAACGGGGACTTAGTTTGGCTAGTGTTAGAGGCAGGTCATCTATATAGAGGAGAGCCATATCCAAGTTTTAACACTAATTTAAAACCCATCTCATCTGTTAAGTTTCCCAGTTTCAGATATGAAGGAGACAATGCAAGCATAGAACATAGCATTTTGGTGGTTGTCCAATATTGTTGTTATTGTTCTTCAAGGAGCAACGTATTGTAACACATTATATAATTGTAATAAAACCCATAACAGATGTAGGATCTCCCTGTGGAAGTAAGTTACTACTCCTCAGTGAAGGGTAACCGATTAACTGATGATATGTGAACATTCATTTTTGATGTTTAAATGATATTGTGTCTGTATGCAACTGTTCTCCCAAAGATCCCTATCCTATAGAATCAATAACATTACTTATTGTTAAATGGCTATATTTTGTTTACATATGCCTGTTAAGGCCATATACTGTATAATCTGTGGTGTGCCATCCTTAACGTTCTGTACAGTTACTGGACTTTGTTGCATTGTTTTTTCTTTATGCAAAAGAAAAAACTTCTTCTCTTCTGAGCTTCTCTCAGTTATAATTCCTGGATTTCATGGTAGAATTTGAGGGTGAGTGAGGAATGTTGTTGGAGTGAAAATTGCTACTTGGTCAAGGCCTGTGCTGGGCCCAACTTTATGCACTCTGACTACCTATGGTGGATAAAGGCTGGTTTACAATAGTGAATTTTGTAAACTTTACAACTTGGGAGAGCAGAAATGTATTGCTAAAGAATGTGTGTATGACAATTGTGATGACTGGGTAAAAAGTCTTGCACAATAATAGTCAATGTATGAGCTGTTGTGTGTCCCCATGTCCTTATTTGCAGCACATAATACTACTTTGTGGGCATGAGATGCCACTCCACAAGTCTTACCCTAATGTAGATTGTATTTTATTTTTAACACAAATCTTTAAAAAAAAATGGCAGTGTCACGCATGCGATATGAAATGTATATATGCTAAGAGACCATGGGAATCCCATAGCCGTATCCATTTTAATAACATGTACAAACTTTGATACCTCCTGTGTTATACCATCATTTGTTTGAGTGTTTCAGACCATGGAGACAATTAAAATGCCTCCAGACCAACTGATAAAGCTGATTTGTGTTTTTACCCTACAGGTACTAGCATACAAACTATGCAAATGAAATGGATGCGTTACATGACTGTGAGTGCTGCCCGCGTGGGGGAGGGTTGAGTAGTGCTATGGTGCAGTGCTCGGCTAGCCGGGCCTTATGATATGACATTGCTTTTTCACCGCAGTATAATGGCAGCATTGTGAAATACGGCCTTGGTCTGCCAGAGAATGTTTGCTGGGAAACTTGGAAACTGTCCTTCGACAAGAAATCTCATGACGTGCCCTCTTAAATCAAGCTAATCCTGTTTTAACCGAGCAACACCCAGAGAACATGCTCGAAAAAAGCGATTAGAAAACGGATAGCCCTGGTCTTCAGTTCTGTGGCGGAGTCATTTTGGAAACCGTTGTAAAATACATGAAAAACCATTTAATATCACCACCGCCTGATAATGAAAGATTTATTGCGTTCTTGTAATACAATACAATATGGCGTTTCCGAATCCGGTTGACTTATTGCTTACTATTATTTTAGTTAAACGGTGTTAAGTGCTGCTGTGAAACATAACTATTATGTAACTATTTCTCAGACACTGTTGTATGGTGTTGGTTGCTGGACAGTAGCAGTTATGAATCGGCAGTTTTCGTAATCGTAAAAACATGTAAAGGTGTTTAACACGGTGATAAGTAAACTCATGCAAATATGTTTTGCTTAAGGGGGCTGTCGGTACGTATTCGACTGACCTCAGGACAGTCACAGTGACAAAATATACACTTTCTACCAGATTCATATTACTGCGTCTATACTATACAGATTAGTGACTTGCAGTAAACGTACCCAGACATTCTTTTTCCACAGAGAAAGGTATTGTTGGCTGTCACCATAATGTTTCATGATTCTGTTTGATAAAACACACGTCTCATTTTTTTTTTATTATGGAGACCCTACCAGACGTAGCTGCAATGTAACAATTTTATTATTCTGCTTTCTAATCTTGTCGCTCGTCAGACCACTGCAACAAATGACGTTGGCATTTATCACCTCAGCCAATCCAAAGTCGTCTCCCAAGTCCCATGACAAGAAACCAATCGTGTCATTGTGCCTATTCGTTTAGAAGTGTTTTAGTCCAAATGTCAATTTATTGTAAGTATTGAAAATAATGTCTCCGTTTCACGGTTTGCTTGTTAATCCAATGTGTGTGGCAGGCTAGGGTAGCATGTAATTGACTCGAAAACAAAGGCTGCTTCTCCATATGCCTACTGTAAACACTAAAATCATAATAAAAGTACGATCGCTTCTTGCCCGTTCTCCTGGTAAAACTTCCGGGATAGTTTGGTATATGGTAAGCCCATTGTTGATAGGGGTATTTTCGTTAGTGTTAGTCCTTTTCTGTGTCTGCAAGTGTATGAAGAGACTGATTTCGACAGCGGGGAAGTGGAGTAGGAGGGACCAGTAATAAATAGATGCAGCCCAAGAGCACTGGTCAATTTCCCTGTCCAATCCCTTACCAGATGCTACCAGAGCGACACCTCATATTCCATTCATTTGACATAGATGGGGCTGACCCAGTGGGCTGACCCTGCCTCTGTTGTCCCTGGAACTGGGCCCCAGAGACCCCGTGTAGCTAAGGCTTGCTACTATGTATTGGTATGAACTGAAGCTTCTTCCATTGTAGATGAATATACCCCTCAAATAAAAAACAATAATAGTCCCACTAACGAATTAAAATTAATTCCACGGCATTTGCATTTAATAACGAGCATTTCCCAAAATTTTGAAGGCACAGATCCGCTCTTTTCTGTCAAATTATCTCCCGAATCCATCCAAACACTCTGCCTCTCCTGCTTGTGTGCCACCAGTACACATAACATGATGGAACTGAATTTTAGCACCCCTCCTCAAAGCAGTGCCCGCCCCTCTTTGCGTAGTTGACGAAAAAAAAAAACTCTCGCGCTCTAATTGACCAATGACTTGCGTGCTCATCTAGTTTACATAATGACTGACACTTTTCTGACCAGTCATTTGCGACAGGCGGGACGTCGGCGCAAGGCCCGCCCAACGAAAGAGCCCCTGCATGGTCGCCTAGGAAACCCCGTGGCGTGGTTGTGTGTCAGTTTCGCTGGGACCCGCGGTCGATGCCGGTGAGGAGGGGGATGGGCGCCTCTGCGAATGTAAGGACCCGAGACAGAATCAGAGCCCTATATCACATAGAGCAGCATATACCCCTTTATAAATATCGACTGTAAATATATAAAACACTAAAATAAATGGATTAAATCACCGGGGATCTATTATAGACACTCAATGGAAGCACTGCACCTGAGCAAGACAGGGAATTTAACTTTCCGCCTATGCGTGGGGGACACTGAGAAGTTTGTTTCCTACCCCTGGAGAGGGAGCTACTTTTAAGGGCAAAGGATACAGGAGACACCGAGGCTGAGATACTGGCCTACTGGTCTGGTTGGATTTGATGTTGGGATACTCGAAGGTCTTCCTACTGTACATGAAATTGCCTTGTTTGCACTGGTTTGGAATGTCTCTTTAGGTGAGTGTTCTGCATGTATGTGTTTATTATTTGTTAATAACGTTACCCTGTATCTCTGGAGACCGTAACATAAATACAACAGACACTAACCATGTTTTCGAGAAAGCCAACATAGCTAGCAAGCTAACTAACTTAGCTAGCCGAGTACTTAACGTCCACTTGAGTTCTTTAGAACAAGTTGGTTGCCCTCACTATCTTTGCAGTTTCAGGTGGTATGCTTTGCTGGCCAAAATGCTCCCATGTTAACGGGCTGCCTTGCAGGGCAGCTCTTGGCTGTGTCTGGACTGATCCTCCATGGTTTTTGATCAGCTCCTCGTGTTATGTTTGCCAGCTAGCTTGTTAGACCGGGCATACACCACAGTAATACTTTGATAATGTTTCATTATTTCATGCAACCATGTTTCATAAGCTCTCTACAGCATTCTGCAACAGTTTTCAGGAGTTTGACTCAAGTAGTCCATCAAGGGTGTCTTAATTCAGTTAGTATCTCACACCGTTTCCACCAGGATTAAACCAGTCTATCTAACTTGCCTAACGTTATAATAACTAGGGGATTTGAAGTGTTTTGCCTCATGACCACCAAGGTACGAATGGGTCCTTTTTCGAAACATTAATGAATACCTTTTGGTTTGTTGACTAATTACAGTAGGTTTAACTAAGTTTCGACAATTTATTGCTGCCATGGCCTAACATATCTTACACTGTCAAAACATCATGGGCAGCACATTATATGGATTGTATTCATGCTTATTGATGCTTAGTTATTTGAGCTTGAAACTGAGAGCAGGAGAGACATGCACCCCAGCTATTTGGCTAGTAGCACAGACAGACCGGGCAGGGTAATAATGCAAACTTGTTAAGTTAGATCCAAAAAAGCTATTTGTTGCATTGTTCTTTTGACATCAGTGTATTAAGTGTTGTTATGGGACCACGAAACTGTCGAATTTAGGTAGTTACCTAATGACATGAGTTGCATTTGAGGCTTTATATGGGACCTATCTCAAGCCACCAGATGCTGTATGTTAGTTAGCAGACATAGGTAACAATGCTATGCTAGCCAGTTAGCTAACTTTTTGGATGTTTTCCAGTTGATTGTGTCCTTACTTCGAGCCTGTATTTCACAACATAAAGATTGCGACCACATCTATATTTGGCAGTTATAGACGTGTTTATAAACTCGACTCGCCATTGTTATGGATTTTAGATCTGGTGTGTTTTGTTTTCTGTAAAATATTATGTTTTCATTATGGAGGTGTTTACATTATGTTAATGCATTTGGCTTTGGTAACATTCCTGACTTCGCTTAGGCGTGTGAATCAAGCTGAAAGGTTGGTGGTGTTTTTCTGTATGTTGGCTTTTTTGTGTGTGTGGGATCTAGAAATCAGAAAACCAGATCTGTTGAGTAGTGACTTGCTGTTATTCGTCTTCACCTCCCCCACCTACCAACCCCCAGCCTCTGTGGCGGTTAAGAGAAATGGGTGGTATTTTAGAAGGGAGCTCTCGTTTCCTTTTTTAGCCTCCATTTTTTATTTCAACGTGTGAGTAACTGCGAGTGGCAATGTCGAGCCAGAATGCAGCGATCACAGCTAAGTTTCGACCAAGTTAGAGCCCTCATCGTGACACACTGCCTCTTGCTCTTATGTTTATAGAAAGCATCGCGTTGTTTGATAATCATAAAGGGGGGGTTTCGGCTTCACTTCCATTAGGCTGCTGCAGGGATCAAATTCTGGTCGCATGATTTAGGCCTTTTCACTTACACAATGTAGGTTACTCATCACTTTGAATGTGGCACTAACTGAAACATTGTGACAAGTGTGAGCTAATTGAATACCACAGATGAGCGCTGCCGGGACGTATCTCGGATTTTTATGCATTTTAGCGTGTTCCTCTACATAGTATGTTTCTTGTGGTATTTGTCAGAACCCCACATTTTTATTGCACCAATGGCTGCCCTAACCTTCGCCTGCGTAGTTTCTCCTTGCTCAGCTGCACCACGTAGACTTGCATTGTGCTGTGGACCGTCGGCCCGGAGCTCAGAGCAGCAGACACGGCACAGAGAGAAAGGAGACTCTATCGCTCCTGGTTTCCCTGCCCTGTTAGGCCAATGAATGTGCTACCGGATGTGTGACGACCTCGCCGCAGCGAAATGTTTTGTGTCCGACCCCTGTGTCTGACGTGTCATTAATTCGTTTTCTTGAGGGAAGCAGCTGGTCATATTTCAGTCATATTTTTCCCTCCACTCAGGCGTCTCTACATTTTCTCATTAAAGATGAATAACATGGATTGTTTTAATATCAGCTTTGAGCACAGTATGTGAGGTCAGCATGAATTCATATCCAGCTATCTTTGTTCCTTGTGCCTTGATCACTGCTCCAATGTGTTGTAGCTTAGCTCCATTAAAAATAACAAAAATCTACTTAATAAACCTATTTGAGATTGGGAAATGTAAGTGAGGTTTCGTATGACAGTGTGTTTTTCCTGAGCAGTTGTCGACCTTGCTTCACAAGTACAAAGATTACACCCATGGCCTGTTGGGTGTACGGCCAGCACCAAATGTTTTGGTTGATCTCGAAGCCTGTCGGTAGCCAGATTGCAGTGCGGGGAGCCTTGTTTTCATTGGTTGAGGCTCACATTCTCTGAATATGTTTCACATCTTTTAATAGACTGTGTGGACTGCAGCCTGCCAACCTGGCCACTCATAACCATTGGAAACATGAGCCCCCCCCCCAACACTCCCCCTGGCCTGACCCTTCTTGTTATCTAGAACAAACGCTGTGCTCACTACCAGAGACAAAGACAAGTACACAGCCCCCTAAGAAATGGAAGGAAAATTTGGGACACCGGCAAGCACACAATGCCGTGCTTTCTTAGCTCAACCTGCCACCCTGGGAAAGCTAAGAATGTACTGCCTGGCTTGTTGCCACTGCTCTTGTGAAGTAACCGCCATGTTGGTTTTTCAGGCCTGTCAAGCAGCTTCGGATTATGTTTGAAAGTAAGATACTTGTGCTAGGGGTGTTAAGTCAGAATGGTTGGTTGAAGGAAGTCTGTTGGGGAGTTTTGTCTGTTAGCTTGTCTTTGAGAGCAGCACTGTACTTGTGTGTGTCTGTCTAAAGGATGTGGAATCCCCCCCAAATGTGGGCCTCAGAAACTTTGGAGATCTGAGGAATGTGCAGACAGGCAAGGTTAGTCTGGCCCAGTTCTCTGTTCACTAAGGAAATAGTCTCTCTCTCTCTTTCACATGCACGTACGCCGAGCGGTTACAAACCAAGTAATCATTAACTATTGGGTGACATGCCCTTGAAATCATTGAAGCCCAATCATTAGAATGGGGAAGCAGCATTGAGGTCCTTTTAAAAAAATCTTCACCGTGCCATACAGCATTTAAACCCTAGTTTGTGTGTGTGCTCGTACAAGAGGGATTGAAGCAGGATGCTGGCCCATTTCCAAATGAGGAAGACAGGATCCTATCTCAGTGCAGACGGTTGGAAGAGAAAGAGAGATGGAGCGGGGGATGTTGCTGTGAGGGATAGGAAGAGAGGAGAAAAACCTCCTGTCTTTTTAGCTTTCCATTTGCATGCTGATGACACTGTATCATTACATGGAGGGCAGGTGTAGCTATTGACATGTTAATAAGATTGTGTGTGTGTTGTGCCTATGTGAGCATCGAGTCAAGTCAGTCTGAGTGTTGTGAATCTGTAAATATATGGGAGCAGAATTAAATTCACAGGACAGAAACAAGTGAGAGGCGGTTGTGTGCATTTCATCGCAAAATTGTGACCCCTGCTGCATTTTATTAGCCTGTAGCAAATGGTGCTAGCTCCTCTCTTGCTCCTTGATTGCAAGTCCTTGCCTGTGTCTTGTATGAAAAAATGCCTTTTCAAAATGCTATGATGATTTTAACATGACCTTGGTTTTGCACAATATGTTTCCTCTTAGCTATACCTATAGTTGTTTATTTCAACAGAGATAAAAGGTGATTTCATTTTCACAACTGGGATTTTTATTTGCAACATAGTTTTTTTTCTGATTTCATACTGATGTATGGGTGCGTGAGAGTCTGTCTTTGCCTTTTGAATTTCCTCTGGGGATGAAAAAAGTACCAATCCATCTATCTTCCTCTCTATGTGGCTTCTCTTCAGCAGCTGCTGTGTGTTGTGTTTCTCGTCGTCTTGCACAACAGGGTTAAAAACAAGTCGCTGTGACGCCTGCCTCTTTGGTGCACTCCCATTGGCCCAGCAGCTCTGGAGCTGCTCCAATGGGGCGCGGCAATTCCTCAGCACTGGGGGAGCAGTGTTGCAGAGGGCTCTGCTGGGTAATTCTGTTTTGTGCCGAGGAGCAAGGCTTCTTGGGAGAATAATAATGGAGGAGGAGGAGGCTGGGAAAAAAACAAGGCTGAGAGGGGGAGAGGCGGGCGTTCTACGTAATCATCTCTCTCTCTCTCTTTCTCTCTCTCTCTCTCTCTCTCTCTCTCTCTCTCTCTCTCTCTCTCTCTCTCTCTCTCTCTCTCTCTCTCTCTCTCTCTCTCTGTCTTTCTGTCTCTCTCTGGTTTTATCACACCCTTATGTTCTGTCCTTCATTTCTTTTTCTTTTTCTCACTGTCTCACTGCCTCTCACACAGAACATGGCTCTCTTTTGATAGTTGGTTTAATGTATAGCAGGAAAAAAAGCTTAGTAAGATTCAGAGTTTCTGTCTCCACCTTTTGAACTGCAGGCAGCCATTTTAGGTTTCACCACATTGACCCCTTCTCTCTCTTTCCTTTCCCATCCCCTCCCCCAGCCCTGTCTCTCTCTCTCACATGTAAGTAAACAGGACAATAAAGGAGACTGGGCTGAATACTGGCCGATTAGCTTGGCTCCTTGTGCCAGGTGAAACCAAGATTGCAAAAACCACAGGCACATTTCTGAGTGTGTTTGCTCAAAGGGTGTTGTCAGAGGGGGAGAGAGCAAATAAGGAACAGGAAAGAAGAAAAACAGCCAGGGAGAGCTTTTGCACCAAAGTCAAGCCACTCGACACCTAACCCTTCCTCAGCTGCCCTGTTTTGTAATGCACAGCAGCAGTGCTAAAAACAAAAGGGGAAATGAATGGCCGGTGCCAGGTTTTTCCTGTTCACAATCCCCTTACACTGTCACCTGGTTGGGAAGAGTGGGGTGGAATTTTTTCCCTCTTTCCATAAAATAGTCTTTCTTCGTGGCTGTTAACTTGTCCTCTTAAAACTGGTTTGGACTTGAAATGGAGCACCTCCTCTGAACCTTTTGAACCCAGATTTGTTCCCTCACCAAAGCTTGGCAATTATTCAAAGCACTGTCCAAACATGCTTGTTTTGTTCAAATACCCCCCTCCCCCATAACTTTTACCATCCTCTGTCATAACATTTAAGATTTGTTGTTTTCTCGTGTTAAATTTCCTGAGCTCTAAACACAGAGAGAGACAGACAGAGTGAGACATTGAAGCCCTACAGCGATTCAAAATGGCTGCCCAGCCTTGTTGTGTGTGTGTGGTTTTTTTTTTTTTTTGGAGTGACACCTCCTAATCTAGCATTGGCTAGTTTTGTGTATGTGTTGTGCTTCGAGTGTTATGGCTAGGTGGAGCCAGGGCAAACCCTCATGTCGCTCTGGATAAGAGTGTTGGCCAAAAGAGGAAATGGAAATGTCATCTAAATGTGTTTGTCATGCAGTGAGATCACGTGGTGAGAGACAGAGAGGGTGTCTCTGGTTTATGTTATGCCAGAGCATGAGCTTATCTAATAACGAGGCAGCTTTTTTGTGCCTCATGCTTCTGCTAGACTACCTCTTGGAAAAAATCCACCCTCACCAGATTTGGGAGTAGACACTTTGTGCAGGGACTGCTGCCATTTGTGAGGACCGAGTGTACCTGACTCTCAGGCTCACAAAATACAACATGTTAATCTCAACCAGCAACACAGCACAGTGGAGATTGGGTCAGTCATTTTCAGGCTTAATACTTCTTATTTAATCAAGTTTCATTTTAGGGTTGCCGCTGCTTTGGACTTTGGTAGGTAGTCTTGATAATGGTTAATTTATTCAGTGGCAGCAGCTCTGTCTGTGCGACGAAGGGGAAAGAGAGGCAGCAGCAGGCCAGACAGGGCTAGTCAAGCCCAAACAGGCAGCAGTAGCTCCCTCATTCCTTTTTTCTCCTCTAGGTTACTGCAGCCTCAAACGGACAGTGGCTGGCTTGTTTGCTCTGAAACAGATGATTGATTTTGTGTCACGCTGGCCCTGCTGTCGACCGCTCTCTCCCCCACCCCTCTTACAGCACCCGCTCGGCCTTTGTTCTCCATTGTGTGTCTCTCATCCCCGGTCTGGTCCCGGTCCATTCAGGCAGCTGGATATTGTTGTGTTAATGGGCAGGCCGCACTGCTCTCCCAGGACGCTCCACCGCTCAGCATGACAACGGACACATCACTACTAGAGTTGAAGGGTATCTAGTGTAGATATTACCTAGCCACCAGCCCCTAGAAATATAGTACACATTTCTAAATATGGTGCCAGATGTTCACATCAATTCTCCATATCTGTCATTTATTTGCCCCCACATCATCAGCTCAAGTGTGCAAAACAAGTTTTCCAATCTATGTTTGTGTGTAATTTTCTAATGACGACTTGTTCCAGGAGTGTTTTCAGCTGGCTGTGCTGCGGCCATATCTGTTTCAGACAGCTCTTGTGCTGTGTAATTGTGTTTGGGGCCCAGGATTGTGCTACTGTGTCCGGAGCAGACAGCTTTTGAATCACATAGCCTAATTGTTTTATTATTTTTTTTCATAAAGTTTTGGGAAGACAACTCAATTCGGAGAATATAAGCTGTTGTAATGCTGCTCGATTTGTTTTTTTAATGCTGTGTAGGTGCTTGCACTTTATGTTATTTTCCCTGTCATTTTTTATCATCCCTGTCATTTATTGAAATTCACAAAGCAGTTTAACAACATAGGCCTTCAAATGAATAGCTTGTATAGTTGGGCTGGGTGGTATAACGAACATTTACCAAAACCAACACTTTGAATCTTTCACCGACCTAGTTTTCCACATGTTGATATGTTTGGTAAATGCATTCCTCTAGTGCTGTCAAGTGCTTGTGGTTCTTTAATTTAAAGCTGCTACCAGTAGAATTGGAAACTTGATGACTCTGGTGACCCCTTGAATCCCTTAGTGGTAGTATTTCACTGTCGTAAAGAAGAAAACTTGCCACTCGCTCGCGCCCCCGCACCCTCCCCTCTCTGCAGTCTGCAGAGAGAAGACATGTACTATAGAAGAGGTGATGTGAAATTGCCATAACATAGCCTATACTAAATAATGGAACTGGAATAAACTTGTACCTCATATGATGCTCGCTCACCCTGCATTGGTCGCATAGTTTTGCATCTGCAGTAGTTACATGTGACAAAAAATATTTTTTACTGGTGAATATTTTAGTGAAAAACTAGGCTACGTTTAGCAAGCTAGGCAGTTTTGCCTAACAGTTGTGGAATTAATTTTGCCTAATGCTAATGAAACTGCGCTGTCTCACCTTGTATTGAGTGATGCTTGCTTGCCCAGTGTTCGTATGCTAATGTGTGTTTGTAACTGGTGGCTAATTTATGTATGACAAAAAATATTTTTGCAGGTGAATATTTTACAACTAAATAGAGCTAACAAAGATTTTTTTGCATAACAGGCTTAGAATTGAAGTTTGGTTTTGGCTAATGGGCTACTGTGATACTGAAAGACAGCTAACATACCACAGCGTAGCAAAACAGTAGAGTAGATCTGTTCTTGACAATACATTGATGAATGATGTGGTTATCCTGATTATTCCAGTACCGTAGTTGACAGAGGGCCATGTCACTAATAGAAAATGTAGTATTTGTTCACCAAGGTAGAAAATACAAACAAGTTATTGTTTCATTTATCGATATTGGGGTAAATGTGACAGTAGCCTATATCGTGATATGGATTTCAGGTCATATTGCCCAGCCATACCAGATGTGTCACTTACCCACACTATATCCACTACAATCTTGTAGGCCCAAATCTATGTTCCTTTTTTTCCATTTGTGACAAATGAAGTAGGCTACTGTTACATTGCCAGATTGTTTAGCATAAATGTCTCACACAACTTAGAAATGACGTAGGCATAGCCTACTACTTTGCACGCACGTAAGAGTCTCACATCACATCTCTCCTGTGTTTTTATGTGTGTGTGAGAGAGTGTATGTCTTTGTAAATTTGTAAATGTGTTTGGGTGAGTGTGAAATAAGATCTAAAACGAGCCATACTTTCTCCCCGGCCACATTTCCCATTTGTCTTGAAGCCAGGCCCTATTGATTTGCCTGTTCTTCATCTTCAATTTCCTCCTGCTGTAGCTCGGGGAGTGCAGCTCAACCTGCACAGCGCCAGGGAACGGCAGATATATTCATATCCTGCCTTGTACAGCCAGCATGTGTGCGGGGGCTGACTGAGGGGGCTGGTGTAATCTCACTGGACTGGATGTGTTGTGAAGGTCTGGCAAGGCACAGGTGGACGCTGTGTGAGCATGGACGTGCTGTTCATACCCAAACTCTGTGTATATGTATGTATTATAGGTCTATAAGCCTGTCTTTTTGAAGCCATAGGCTATGTGGAAAAAACATCTGTAAATGGATTGTAATGTGCGTGTGATTGTTTTTTGCAAGTGTGAGTTAGGGTTTGATCGATATGGGTTTTTGGAGGCCTGTAATCAGTATTTTTGGATTGAAGCTGTGGATGACCAATATTCAGTATCTCTAAATGTGTCCATTCTCATACCAAAAAACTACAAGCATTCAGTGTTTCCCCCAGAATTTTATTTTTGTCAGGATGGTAAAATGGATGGATTAGGTGAGTTTAGCACTCACCCCACCTATGTAATAAAGGGGAAAATCTGAGGTACATCAATGCCTTTAAATGAAGAAGTAATTTACGAAAAACAAAAAAAATCATACAGGTATTTTTTTTCTACAATAAGTTTTTCAGACTATGTTGATGTAGCTGTGGTCACGGAAGAACCTCCATGTTGCCGGTGGACGACACGAGTGGCCGATATCCAATGTTACATAAAAGACCAATGTCAGACAGATATATTGGTCTAACCCCAGTGTGTATGATGTTTATGTACAACTGTGTCTTTCAGCAAAGACAGAAGGCTTTATATCCTCGGTCTTAACGTTCAGCAGCACAGCAAGGTCACTGAGTCGGTGGTAGAAGTTACTGAATGACAACCTGCCTAAGGCCTTTCTCAGTTGCCTCTCCCTTACTTTGGGGGTTTCCCAATAGGGAAAAAACTGTCCTGTAGGCCTATAGTGAGTCTGCTCTTATGTTCTCCCATTTCACCTGTTCTGTGTAGGGGTTTAACTAAATTGCTAGAGGGAGTGTAAGCAGAATGTGTGTGTGTGTATGTGTTTCTGCATGTTGGTGTGCCTGACTATTTTTGGTCTATCGGTATGTTATTTTTGTCCAACGCTTACAAGACTTGCTTCGCCGAGCTCGGTTGAGGTGAGGCGTGGCATTGTGTGTGTATGTGTATGTGCCTCTGAGCTGCTGTGTGTATGCTTGCATGGTTGGATTTGTTTGTCCCACTCCCTATGACGACATGCATACACTATATCACTCCATGGACGCATTAAAATATTAAAGGGAATCAAATAATTTATTGCACAACGGTACAAAACGAGTCTAGGAGCGCCTAACTGTCTGAAGACTGGAGGGTTAAAAAGGAGGGAGGGAAGAGGGAGACATTGGAGAGATGGTGAGAGAGAGAGAGGGTCTTCTGTTTGTGTGTGTGTGTGTGTGTGTGTGCGTGCACCCCTCCCTCTCGGACTCCTCTCCAAAATGGCCTCTGTTCTAGTGGAAGTGAAAAGACTTTGTTGAGCCCGCTGGTAATTTGAGCCCGGTATTCATGGCCAAAGGAACGAACAAGGAAGGGAAGGGAAGGGAGTGAGGGGAGGGGGGACAGGGAGAGAGAGAGGTAAAGAAAGGCTTTCCTTCTTCGTATGGAATTTACCTCCCTAGTTCACCGTCTGGCTCTTTTGGAAGAGGCCCAAATAGTGTCTCCCTTTGTGGGTTGGGTTGGAGCTAGGTAGCTATTTCAGTGAGACGGGGATCATCCACAAGACTAATAAACAGCCAAGTGGTCCTCATAAAGGCTGTGGATGGGGCACCATGGGATCCACTCCATGCCATCTCGTCTAATGCGTCAGAAAGGAGTTAACTCTTTGTGCGACCTTCCGGGCTGTTCTTTTGTCAGTGAGTCACATTTGAGGTGGAAGTGAAGTGGAACAAAAACAATTTTTGTTTAGTCCCAACCAAAATCCTATTTGTCTTGGGGTAACCAAATCTTTACACCTTTTCTTGAAATTAAGAAAGCATGTTGATATTTCTTTTTGCTACTTACCAGTGTCTATCCAGCCAGATGGGGCTGACATTCTCTGTTTGACAGTGAGCAGGGTGAACTGACCTTGACATTATTGGAAGTCCCCAGCCTTACTGTGGTTGCCTCGGTGCTGTAGAGCGAGGGCAACAGCCGGCTGTAGCCAGGGGACAGCTACAGAAATGTCATACATCCTGTTGCTGCTGCTACTGCTTTGGATGGCTTCTCCTAATAAACCAGCAATTCAGGCAGCCCGTGTTTTATGTCGGGGCTTTTTTTTTTTTTTTTTTTTTAAGTCTGGAGCTCACAATTTCCTGTTGTGAAAAGAATCAGAATCCTCCGCCATTGAAGCTTGTATTCTGGTGAATCTGATCAGTGTAGTGTTTGTGGGTGACTGTTTGCATGCGTCTGGCCGAGGGATGACCTTGCTGTAAGCCAAATCCTCTCCTCGGCGTGTGAAAGGAGCACAGAAGGCCCTGTTCCTCTTTTTGCAGCCGTGGTTACTGCCTGCAAGCCTGCTAGCTATGCGTCTGCCTGGGTGGATGAGCGAGCGAGGGAGAGATAGAGAGGGAGAGAGAGAGAGCAGAGGAGTGTGGGTCAGTGTTTCAGCAGTGTGTGATCACATGACTAGAGGGCCCAGCCTCATGTCGGATGACTCACCCCTCCGGCCGTCTGGGAGGAAGGCGCCCCCTGCTGGTTCTCCTTGGTAGTGCGTCCTGATGGGAGGCTCAGTATAAACAGAGCTGCGTAGCCGCTGGTTGTTTTTCTGCTCTCTGAATAGCCCCCCCTCCATATCCATACCGGAAGCCTCTGTATGGATAAGAGACAGTCCTACCACACTATGTCCATATCAAGTTGTCATTTTAGACGGGGCAGATAAAAGCTCTCTGCTGCTCCTCACTCAAAGCCTTTTTTGTCAAGATGACTCAGCAAATTTGGATCTTCATTAGGGATGCTGGGATGATTTTCCACTGAAGCGTTGTGTTTATTGTTGTTATGTGGACATGACAACCTTCTGTCTGTTAATGTTCGACTGTGACTGTGCTGTTGTTGCCCCTGGTAAAGGAGGCAAGTGTAACCGGAACTTAGTGCCTCCATGCTTGAACAAGCCATAATTTGTTTTTTGTTTCACTAGTCAAACAGAAAGCACTCATTTCAAATCACCAGAAGAGAACAACCCTTTGGATAATTGCTTATAAGTAATGATCTATGAAAACAGGCCCCACACTGGGTCATAATTCTAGACTTCTCGGAGGCTGTTACAGAAAGTACAGGTTCAGTACGGCTTCCTATTGTAACAGTGTCCAAGATGGCCTACTGGTGTTCAATTACTTGTTGACCCTGCTGTGCTCTGCTCCTTACGGGTTTTGCCACTGCTGCTGGTCACCCAACAGTATTTTTATGTCAACAAACTCTGCTGCTTCATCAAATGAAACCAAATGAATTAAAAAGTAATCATGAAAGTAAGGTTAGGCCGGTTTGCCGATACCAGGACGATAGTAGGGCGGAGTGATTTTGAAAAAATATCTAATTGCGATTATTTTGACTGATATTGCAATTGCGATATGATTTGCGCTATTAGAGGGAATGATAATTTTTACATCATTATTCTCATTTTCATTGAAAAATGTATTAAAATGATTATGGTGTGATTTTTGCGGGGATCTGTACCCAAACAAAGATGTTTTCTTAAGTCTGTAGAATATGATATGTAGGCCAGGACATCTCTGCAGCACGACAATATTTCATATAAAATGGTATTTTGACACACATTTCGGCTTTAACAAATATTGCGCCTCCTGCGATTTGAAAATTGCAGTAGGCCATATTGCGATTTCGATAAAATTATGATTAATTGTTCAGCCCTAGACGATAGTAGTCTGTTACATCACCAAATGGCCATCTTGGTAGGAAAATAACAGGTGATTGTAATAAAGTAACAGGTGATTATAATCAAATGACAGCCACAGCCAGTGAGCTGTGTATATGGTAAAGCACCATATTTGGGCTTTTATCAAATATCAGATATCGGCCAGTCAATGTCGTCCACCACCAATGTGATGGAAGTTCCTCCCCGAGTCTGTAAAACTTGCAATGAAATTTTATTTTCTTTGCTCTTTTAATTTCTTCATTTAAGTGTTCAGCAATGTTTTATTGTAATTGAATTCTTCAATAGAGGCATAATCTACCTTTGAATAGGTATGGTGGGTCTAACCCTAAAGCATTTCATTATTCTCGGTTTCAATGGAGAGTATATTCTAAATGCTGTTTCAGAGGTTTTCCACCCTGACAAGAATAAAATTCTGGGGGGGGACAACTGAATCCTTGTAATTTTTTGGCAGGAAAAAAGGGTCAAATTAAAGGTTTTGAATATCTAAAAATATCTGTATGGGCCTCCTAAATGAAAGCACAGTGAGTGCAGTTTTTTTTCCATCATTCCGTGTATCATGCTGACTCATGAAGCTTGTTTTTGCGATGTTTTGACTGTATCCAAGCTGTGTGTGGGGGGGGGTATGCATCACTCATTGCCTGTCACCCTCTCTCCCTAGGTCTCCCCATGTCCGTGAGCCGTGGGTTGCGGCTCGGCGGCGCCCCACCCCTCGAGTGGCCTGTCGCTGTAGTTGGGAACCTGTGATTCCCATCCTCACCTCTCCTCCTCCTCCTCCCCCCCTGTCCCGTCCCATCCCTCCCCTCCCCCTCCCCTCCCCCCTCTTCCCCCCCTCCCACGCGTCGCTGTGCTGGACGTCATGAGCATAGTAATCGCGCTGGGAGTCACCACACCTGAAACGTCTTACTCAGATATGGCTGCTGGATCAGAGTGAGTACTCCTTGGAGGAGGGGTGGGGGGTGTTTGCGTCTCAGATGTGTGATCGTCCTACAGCAGTGGTTCTCAAAGTCGGGTCAGGGAACCTCCAGAGGTCTTTGAGGAGGTCCCAAGGGTCACCAGCAAATGAGGAATAGTTCAATTTCATTGCAGTCGAATGCACTACAAATCATCTCTTTAACAAAATGTTTAATATTGACTATTGTAATCATAGGCGTCACTCTCACCACTACATTGTAGATGTGTACAATACTAAAGCATTGTACTCAGTACTAAATCAACAACAAAAATGCTCCTATGGGGTCTTGGGACAAAATCCTATCAAATGAAATGAAAGGTTCAAGGATGTCTGACCTGCAGGTTGGAATAAAAGTTGCATTGTCACTTTCTGCTGCCCTCTCCCTAATGTCCAGTGACATCATTATCAAAACAACATGGCAGCAAAACTGATGTAATGGTTTTCATCTCTGAACTATCTCCCTAAAGGAACTGATTTTGTTCAAAGGTTGACACAATCGAAGCACCTTGGGAGAACTACAAGGTTGTGATGGATATGTTTACTTTGAATATCTGCCTGTCAGGATTTTTTTGTTGTCTCTCCAGAAAATCTGGAAAAAAAGAAAAGACTCTGAGAGTTGGGAAGTGTAGTCCACCAAAGACAAGCCTGACCAACCTTGACCAGACAGAAATTAAGGAGCTGTCTGAATCCTCCATCAGGCCGGCCACATATAAACTTGAAACCCTTTGGAAGATGAAGCCATTTTATTACAAGGCATTGACCCCTATGTAAGGGAGGTAGACCTTTATCAGGTCTCCACATCAGCACCTAGCTGTGCTGAGCAGTGTCTGAGGAAATGGCCACAGACAGCTTAAGTAAGAACAGGCATTGCCACTTCTCTGTAGGTAAGCCTACTTACGTGACTGAGGTTGTGTGGAATGCAGTTGGCTGGAACAGGCTTCCCTCTCATCCACCCCTACCCATGGCCCCCTTTAGTTTCTTCCAAACCTCAGTCAGAGGAACTCACTCCAGCACAAGGAAAAAAACTGTCTCTGCCGACATTTAGAAAATCTTGGGTCTTGAATGTAACAATTTTTGTTTTTGATTCTTTTGACATTTAAGTTAGCTCCAACGTTAGAGGGGTTCAGTTTGTTAGGTGAATGCAAGGTTGTTCTCTGTCTGGCCAGACCTCAGCTAAAGGGCAATGGGAGTTGCATAACATAATGGCGGCCCACATTCCATTTCCTGAATTGTTTTTCTCCCAGGCTCCATCTGGAGGGTGATATTTTGGGTCGTGGTGCCATCTAGTGACTGACTGGGTGTGTTTTATTAAAGACAGTTGTTTACATTGTAGCTCTGTAACAGAGTAGTTGTTGCCGGCTGCTGTTTACTAGTTAATTCTTGTAATTATTCTTGCTAATCATCTTTGTTTTTCTGTTCTTGCCCCAGCCCTGAGTCAGTGGAAGCAAGCCCTGCCGTGAATGAGAAAAACTACAACAGCCACAGCTGTGGGAGCGCACAGAGTCATGGGTATCGGGGACTACCGTATGCTGTGAGTTCATACAGCTCTTTAAAACTTATGAACACAATTCTAATCCTAGTATCCCAGGTAAATTCATCATATGAAATAAGCTTTTACTTTTGTTAATTCCATATTCGATGGCTAGAAATATCTGAACATTTAAAAAATAAAAAATAATGCTTAACTAAAGCTTTCCAGAAAGGAACTATAACGCCACCCAGTTTTGCACCAAGTTTGTTGTTCTTAGGACTGGTGCTGCTAGTTTCATTAAGGACGTAAAAGGTCTGCCTAAGTGTTAGGCTTCTATAACCGCAACACTTCTTCCATTATTAACAGCTGTACTGTTTCACATACCTTTTTTTGCCCTCATTTTCATTCGTCTCCATTTTCCGTTTCCCTTTTTGCCTGAACACCCGTTGTTTGAAGATGCAACAGTCTTCCGTTGTGTGTTGTCAGGATCACAACTATGGCGCGCCCCCTCCCCCCACCCCACCCGCCTCTCCGCTCTCCCAAACCATCATTCCCCGCATGGATCTCAACGGCGTGGTACGCGGCTCCCGCTATCACGATCCCACTGAGGACAACTCAGCCGACAGCGACAGCTCCTCAGAGGAGGACGGGGCCGTGGCTGACTGGTGCCACTGCAGCCTAACACCGGACGGCCTGCTCATCAAGTGTGACAACTGCAGGTATGAGATGTATAACTTAGCCATTCTGGATCCTGGATCATATCCTTATTTCTTCTACTCTGGACTGTTATAACTTGCTGTATTGTGGTATATAGTGTTGTCACAATAACCGAAATTTCAATACTACTTGGATACCGTCTCTTAAAGATGGACTTCAGTATTGAATTTTATAAATGCTTTTACCAAATGTGTTCTTCAAACTGAAATTCTATTTCAACCTTGACTCCAGAGGCTGTGTACATGCAGATGGCATGCACATTGGAATAGTTAAAAGAAGGATTGAAATAGACAGAGTGTTAGTCTGGTTCTTAACAGGGGACAAACAGCTGAAAACATTCAGCAGCGTCGAACAGTTCACCACGTCTTGAACTGAATTCCAGTCCACCCAGACTGGTTGACAAAACCGGTGCCAGGAGCGACATATGGAACTATTTCACTTAGAGAACTCAATCAACCTCAAAACCCTCTGCAGAAGTTGCTACAAAGCTGTCCAGGTGAAGCGTGATAGCACATTGCTTCATGGTTTCTCTTGTCTGCCATGGTATTGTAGTAGTATTGATTTTTTAGATATTAAAGTTGGTATTGGTATCCAACTCAAAATTTCCTTGACTTTGGAATTACTTTGAATTTTGACTTCAATACTATAAAGCCCTAATCCCATAAAGCCCTTTCACAACTGCAACTGATCAAAATGCAGCTCAGAGGAACCATATCACTCCTCTCCTGGCGTCCACTTTAACATCTTGCTGTTCGTTTATAAAGCTCTGCATAGTCTTGCACCTCAGTACCTTTCTGAACTTTTGAACTGAACACCCCAAGGTTCCTCAGGTGCTCTGATCAGAGGTCCTAGGGGGGAAAACATGCTTTTGCTATTGCCACCGCTAGACTGTGGAACAACCTTCTCAAAAGATTCCCTTGCCATTTAAAAAAATATATATATTAAAGACTCACTTTTACTCTGTGACCTTTCAGTGTTACAGGTTTGTTTAGTCTGTTTAGCATGCTTCTTCTTCTGTTATCTTTCTTCAAACATTGTGATGTACTTTGTAGCAAACTTGACTTTACTTATTGTTTCATTTGACTTTTGGCCATTTTGCGCCATGTCTTGATTTATGTTATCTTTTTGGTTGTAGGGGACTAGACAGGAGGAAAGGAGCAGAAGGCCAACACAGGAAACCAGAAAATGTCTCAGGTACATTATGTTTCTATTTTTTAGCATGTTACAACACAACATTAATTAAATGGTTTCATTTTTCTACCTCCAATAGACCACAGCGTAGCTCAGTATCATTGTTAACCTCAGATGAGCAAAACCACAGCCTGAGGTCCGCATGCAGATTCCTTTGGCTGCTTCAACAAGAGGTCCCTATTGGCTGTTCCAAAGTCTAGATTGCGTATACTAGATTATATATGTATACATTATAGATGAGCCCTATTTAATCTCTTATATCACTTCTTAAAACTCATTTTCTAGGCTTTTATATTTATTACCCTTCTTGCACCGCTTCTGCTGTCGATTTTATCGTTGTTTTTTACTCTTTTGTAAAGCACTTTGTAATACCAACTTTCTGATATCTAATGAACATGCCTCTGTTTCCTTGGTAGTTGGGGAGAGCAGTGCCACAGAGAGTGGTGATGAAGAGGTGTCCCCCTCCACCATCTCCTACACGGCCACTCAGCATACGCCCACCAGCATCACCCTCACCGTCAACCGGGTTAAGAGGAACAAATCCAAAAAGAGGAAGAAGAGCACGGAGAAGGCCCGTGGAGCACCCAAGGGCAAAAAGGTCAAGGTGCGCAAACTGTTGAAGAAACCAGTGGTGTTGGTGAGAGTCTAGCAAAGACAGTGTACTTAGGCTACATCAACTGCCAGCTCAAATCTGATTCCTAGCATATCCAGATTGGAGTCAGATTGATTTGATCAAATCTGAACAGCAAAAAAATACATGCTTTTTAAAAAAAATCTGATTTAAACCACATTTGTATGTGGTTTGAAATGCGATTCAAATTGGATTTCTACAGATGCGTCTCAGTCTGACTGCTCTGGCCACTCAAAGCGGTTTTCATACTGTCCTTTGCTCCACTCACAATGCGACACGTGACGCTGGCGTCAGATCCAGAGCGCCAGAAAACAAATGATAACAACAGCTGATGTCTGTTGCGACGGAGGAATTCTGCACTGTGACTAGATAGTGGGCAGATGCAGGGAAACACGTCCATTTGTTAATGTCTTTGTGTATTCATTTCTTTTTCTTTCAGGCCTTCAGAGAGGGTTCCCGGAAGTCCATGAGGATGAAGGTAAGGTTGCAGTTTACCTGAGATATTTGTTTTATTCACATGAAAGCAGTTCAGTTCCCCACTCAGTTGCAGTCAGCCCCAGGCTTTTCATTTCCGAAGCTACTTGGATCAACAGCAAAACCCAGTCACAACTCACCCCATCTCTTCTTCTGTCCAGAACTCAACGACGGAGGCCAACGTGCTGGATGAGAACACGGCAGAGGGCTGGGAAACCAAGATCCGCCAGTGGACAGACCAGTACGAGGAGGCCTTGGCCAATCAGTACAGTGCCGACGTCCAGACGCTGCTCCAGCTGCACCGTGCTGCCAACACCACCGTCTCAAAGACGGAGAGCGGTACCACAACGCCGCCCGCAGCCACACAGATCCACGCCTCGGCCGACACCATGGACACCATCAATCGCACTGAGCTGGCCTGTAACAACACAGTGCTGGGCTCACAGATGCAGGTTGGCCTGAATCTTAATCGAAACTTCACACTTTTTTTCAAACTGCTTGCACCTTTTTACATTAAAATCAATCAGTAGCAGCTGCATGGCAGATGGCTTCTCTTCAGGCAGAGCAGAGTGCTTTCTGAAGTTAAGAAAACGTTTTTCATGACGTCAATCACTTTTTTTGTGAGCTGACCAGTTAGGAAGAAGAGGCAAAGTTTGACACTACAAGGCAGCTGATAGTGTAAGAGGACAGCCACAAGTTGGTAGTGGTTACTCTGGCTGATATTTCCTTCGTTCCTGTGGTTTAAGGGTTGTAATTTGTATTAATGTGTTTTGTTTATTCCAGCTCCAGTTGGGCCGGGTAACACGGGTGCAGAAACACAGGAAGATTTTGCGAGCAGCCAAGAATCTAGAGCCAGACACCCTTATCATTGAGTACCGGGGCAAGGTCATGCTCAAACAACAGTTTGAGGTCAACGGGCACTTCTTCAAAAAGTAAGGAGCTGCAGTATATGACTGTGAGGCTAGAAGATATCCATCTGGTTCCAAGGACAACTGGCTAGATTTACAAGGATTATCTTGTTGTCTCCTGTGTATCACCTGTGTTTTTGGGCTTCCAAACAGGACTTGTTTGTGCTAGATTTTAATATCTGCCTTTGATACCATTTCCATTTTTGTTATATTTTTCCCAGACCCTACCCTTTTGTGCTGTTCTACTCCAAGTTTAATGAGGTAGAGATGTGTGTGGATGCACGGACCTTTGGAAATGACGCCCGCTTCATCAGGAGGTCCTGTACGCCCAACGCTGAGGTCAGCCAATTAGGGTTTTACAGTTGAATGCATGCCAATAATGGAGACAACAGCTTCCTTATGTTTTCACTTAGCATAGACTGGAGTTATTTCAGGCTGCTTTGTTTCCTACTTTGCTTCAGGAGCGCGTTATGAAATAAGATAACTCAGCCATCTGTCCTGTTCCCCAGGTCCGGCATATGATCGCCGAGGGCATGATCCACCTGTGTATCTATGCTGTCAGTCAAATCACCAAGGACGCTGAGGTCACCATTGGATTTGACTACGAGTTCAACAGCTGGTCAGTAATGCCAGATTACCCCCCCGCCCCCACCCCGTCCCTCAACATTAATAAGCATCCACATCAAATCCAGGTGTAAATGCACCCAAGAGAAACAAATCAGACGACAGGCACTTCATATAGTAACATACTTGTCAAAGATGGATTGTCAAGGGAACATGAATGGGGAACAAGTGAGGCAAGGTGTGTATTGTTGACTTTAAAGGATGTAAATGGCACGAGAAGAACTGACATGCATAGCAATCTGTATTTTGGCGAGGGGAAAGAGGAATCTGAGCATACCGTCTGTCTAATGAAGACACATTTTAATGTCAGGTGTAAATGTAATCCAGCTAAGTCCTCTCTAGAAACAATCTGAATATAAGAAAGTGGACCTTAGTTATCTCTCGGTTTCCCCATTCAGTTAGCTTTGTCTTGTCTGCCTTGTGGCATTTTCTCCTATGTAATCTTCTATTCTCCTCTCTCGTAACAATCCACCAGCAACTACAAAGTGGACTGTGCCTGTCATAAGGGCAACCAGAACTGTCCGGTGCAGAGACACAACCTGAGCCCCAGGGAGAGCTTGCTGTGCCCCCCCTCCCTGCCGGCCCTGTCTTCTCTGGCAGGGGCGGAGACTCGGCGGAGGAAGGCCCGGAGGAGAGAGCTGGAGGGCTGCCTTGCCACCGGGGGCGCCTCTGACGACAGCAACCAGCCCCTCGATCAGCACCCAGAGGCCAGAGAACAGGGGACCAGCGACACAGAGGTGTGTGTTTTCAAGTTGCATACTTTGTGTGTTAATATGGCAATGTGTGTAGATGTCTATGAATGTTGTTTATTAGCTAAGATAAAGACATTTTCCAAAAGAATGTACTAAACACTAGGGTAAGACTGATATATGGGTCCAATTCTGGCCTTTTATTAAAAATTGGATATCGATTATCCTGGGTTTCCATGGAGAGTTTAGTGTCCCTTTTGGCATTAAAATGGGCAAATTTAAAGATATTAAATATCAGCACAAAATAATGGTTATTGGCATTTTCAATCCAAAACCAAAAGGATTTATATTAGCCTTTAAAAACCCATATCAGTTAAACCCTAGTTGTAGGGTTTGACAAGATGCTTCCTCATGTGTTGCCTGTCTGTGCAATGAAGGAGGGGCTCCTGGATGAAGTGAAGCTGGAGGAGGGAGAGGAGGGAGAGGTGGATGAAAACGGTGTCATAATCTCCAGCAAAAGAGTATGCTATTCCATTTTCCTTTGCTAGTTATACATGTTCCGTATGGTGGTAGATTCCAGTTGTAGCAATGTATCAGTTAATCTGTAGATAGTTTCAGCTCACAAAAATTTGAGAATTATGTTTCATCAACTCCCTCTGTAACCCTCCTCTCTTCTTTCTATTCATTTATCTAGGCATTTGACAGCATGGAGAAGAGGAGGAGGAGACTAGGAGGAGCAGAAGAGGTAAAGGAGGAGGGTGTGGAACCAGAGGATGGGGCAGGAAACCCCTCTGGGGGAAACCCCTCCACGGTCCACAACACCGGGGTAGGGGTCAGCACTCGACGCACCACCTATGTCACGGTTAGTCGGAGAAGATAGTTTTATCTGTTTTCTTTCAGTGTCAGTTTTGGCAGTACATTGATTTATTTTTCCTACTCTCACATTGTCCTGCAGGAACCGTCATCAATGGAAGCAGAAAAGGGTGCGGCGTCCTCTTCTAACCTGGCTGTCCCGGCTGTTCCCCCTAAACCTCCCCCAGCTCGTTCCACCAAGCCTCGGCCCAAGAGCCGGATCTCTCGCTACCGGTCCAGCTCATCGCAGCGTGCCCGGCGGCAGCGGCAGGCCCTCGCCCAGCAGGCGGCGGCCGCTGCAGCAGCGGCGGCGGCGGTGGCAGCAGAGCAGGGTGCTGCCCTGGTCGAGGAGGGACCCCAGGGCCCACTCGGCGCTGAACTAGGCCTGGGAGAAAGCAGCCTTGGGGCCAATCAGCTCCTAGATGCAGAGGGTCAGGGCCCAGCCTGCATAAATAAAAGCAACCTGCGTTACCCCAAGACCAAGAAGGTTAGAGGACAAAAGACTTTCAAGAGATGAATTTGAGGGTTTATGAGCCAAATCCAAACACACACTCTTTGATGCAGAGTTTTTTAAAGGGTTCCCCGCCGAAAGGCCAGTGATGTATGAAATCGTTTGAGAAGCCAAATAACTAATTTACTAATTATCTATAGATATCTAAAGACAATCAGTTATGAACTTGCACACAAACAAGAAGCATGACCCTTGGATTGCATTTTGGTAAACAAGGTCGTCATATAGAGGATAGACATTTTTTGAGCAACGCCATTCTTTTTTTTCTGAGATTTAGATTGTATTTCTCTGCCTCTTCCATATCATTCCATTGGCTAGTTAAGACTGTATAAAGCTGACCTGAAATTCACAAGTAGCTATCCTCAATTGTTCATCTACATCTGTTGGTTTCATCTTTCCATTGCCTACTTAAGGCTAGTTAAAGCTGATCTGAATTGGTAGGGAGGAAGCAGGCTGCATGAAGACATTGTCGCCCAATGCATTCTAGGGGGTGGTGCTTCTTGTTGTATATCTGTATGTCCTTGGAACCCACTGTCTGTTTAAAAAACAGACAGTGGGTGGTGATATTAGCTTATAAATGAAAATTAAGAGACTCGAGTTGGCAACCTGTAATTCCTACAGCAGTTTGGCACATTGTGAAGGCACAGGCAGGGAAAAAACAAAGCTTACATGAACTGGATAAAGGCTTTGCATTTGACCAAGTCTTTTGCAGTGCAAAAATATATGCGCATCATCTATTTGTGGATACGGCGGGGGGGACAACTGGAAGTTATTGCCATGATTGAGTCAGATTTTCCTAGTCATGTATTTAGTAATTGCCTCTATCCCATGTAAATGCAATGTTAACCATTCATCCCTCTCCTTGGTCCCAGTACCTGGTGACAGAGTGGCTCAACGACAAGGTCCCTGGAGGAGAGAAGATCCAGCAGGAGGTGCCTGTCGAACGCCCCCTGCGCATCACCACCGACCCCACGGTGCTGGCCACCACCCTCAACATGCTGCCAGGCCTCTCCCACTCGCCGCTCATCTGCACCACACCCAAACACTACGTCCGCTTCGGCTCGCCCTTCAACCCCGAGAGACGCCGACCCCGCCCGCTCCAAATGGACGGAACCTATGGCTGCTACAAGAAGGTCAGTGATGGTGGAATGGAGTATATGGACAATGTAGTCAGCCCAGACAGTGTTGATAGTGGTATTACCAGGGTGTCTGCAGGTCCCAGTCTTTAAAAAACTCAAGGCCTTATAGGTCTTCAATACAGTTAAATATATATTTAAGTCTTGAACTCAGTTTTTTGAATCCTAAAAAGTTGCATTTTATTGATGCACTGTTCTTTTTGGAGATAAATCAGCCCAGCCGACCTATGTTTTGATAAATCTGCAGTTCATTTTCACATTTATTACCTCCGCCAAGGAGGTTATGTTTTTGGTGCCGTTTGTTTGGTTGTCTGTTTGTTTGCCTGTTAGCAGGATTACAGAAAAACTACTGGCTCGATTTTCATGCAACTTGGTGGAAGGGTGTAGCATGGGCCAAGGAAGAACCCATTACATTTAAAATCTTGGCGGAGGTCTGCGCTCTCCGAGTGCCCTTCTAGTTTCACTTGTTAAATTGGTCTTACAATTTATTATATCTGGTCTTATAATTTATGATATAAAGGCCTTAAAAAGTCATAAATAAAACTGGATGAAACTTGCAGACACCCTGTATGATAAGCCTAGTGCTGGGCTTACAGAGTGGATGCTGTGAGGTTTGTGTTTTGCAACCAGATATTACTATTGTTATTGTTGTTGTGTCCTAATACAGAGGTGGATCAAGCAAGCAGAGGATGAGAGCTGTTCAGTCAGTGTGGAGGATGGCACAGAGTCCACTTCCTCCCAGCAAAGTACCAGCAGCAGATCCACTCCCAACCCCCTGTCCAACGGTACATGCCTGCCATCATCCAGGCCACTCATTCACTACTGCATGCACATGTTCTGTTGGTCCTGACTAATTTTGTCCCTAGCATTTACTTTAGTAAATTGTATTTGTGTCATTTCTAATGATCCCCATGGGGAAATTTGGTTGACAAAAATGAGAAAATAGTATTAGATACATCAAAGAAAAATAGGATATAGATAAGAATCAAGCAGTTGGGTGATATGAAACATAATGCAACTGGCAATTGCAAAACTATAACCTATTAAGTGAATGAAAGTACGAGTGTGTGCAAATAACGTATAATAAAGTAGAGCATACTGAAGTAAATAAAAAATACATGGAAAATATATCCAATATGAAAATACCCAAAAATATGACACATTAAATTATAAAAATTTAGGGAACTAGAAGTGTCAGGATCTATTTTTTTCCCCATGGTTTTGTTCGCTACCATGTATATTGACTTTTCACGGCCAATAACTCCTCACTTGCGTTCTTTCTCCGTTCCCATTTTTTCTATCGCAGAGGTCAACGCGCCCTTCAAGAAGCGCCGGTCCAAGTACACGCTAGAGATGACGCCGGCACCCTCGGACCACCTGCTGCGCCCGCTGTCGCCCATCACACCACCGCTCCCCGAAGACCCCCTCCACCCGCTGCTCAACACCTCATGTGGCTCCCTGCTGCCCAACGGCCTGGCGTACTCACCCATGCCCTCGCTGCCCACCAGCCGCTGCAACACACCGCTGCAATTCGAGGTAAACACACTGCTAGTTATACTACTCATTATGTACCTATGTGCCTTTTGATAAACTACATTGACAATAAATGCCAGGTTGGAATGCCTGCGTAGTGCATCACAGCACCCGAAATGAATAATTTAATTTACAGTTAATTTAGGTGGATAGGCTACCCACATATAATCAATATATGGGATGCCCTGTGTGTTGGACAATGAATTATCTAACTGACTTTCCCTTCACCTCTAGAACATATCATCCCCTGAGGCGTCTCCTGTCCACCGACCGGAGTCCATCTCTCCTGAGGTAGGCTCACATTTTTCCACCACTAAATTAAAATAACACTGGGTAAATGCTGCTGAACAACTGCTGTATATTGTTACATCTATCTGTCTAATTCCATTTCTTCCTCTCCCTCTGTTTCTGTCCTTTCTGTCTCCACCCTCAGCCTTGTCTGCGGACAGACTTTGACGTTCCGCGGCCCCAGTTCCCGGACCTCTCTCTCCCCTCCAGCTTAGAGAGCCCCGTGGCCATGACCTCGGATGACTTCTCCCTGTCCGGAGGGCCTCCGGGCCACGAGTCCCAGGGCCCGGCCTCTGTAGGCGCCAGCTCCCTCACCCCAGCGTCCTGCCCCCCCTCGGACCCGGCCCCTCAGAGCAGGGAGCAGGCCTTCAGGACAGAGTTCAACCTCATATACACCTGCTCGCCCCTCAACGCCAACCTGGGGAACCCCGCGGCCACCGACCGGCGCCTCTCCCAGTCGGAGGGCGGGTTCTCCCCAGGAGAGTCCTTCTACAGCTCCATGAGTGGTCAGGGGCTGCTGGGGGAAGTGGGCCCCGGCTCCATGTCACCCTACGGCGAGCCTCATTATGGGGGAGGCTACCCAGACAGCGGCACGCCTCCTCACACCAGCAACCCACCGCAAAAGAAGAAGGCAAGTCCTCCAGCTCTTAATGATACCATTGTGTTGGTAGAATGGCACTAGTGAATAAGGTGTGACGACTGATTTGATCACAAGAAGTAATTTTTTCAGGTAAAGCTTCAGCAGTTTCATCTGTTCTCCTCAGGCTGGAATGATTCTGAGTGTGATATGTGCAAATTGAAAAGCCAAACCTCATGACGTGCTCTTTCCCTTGCTCTGTGTGCTTGTCCGTTTATTTTGTGTTTAATATATCAATTGGTCCGTTGTGTCAGTTGGTCAAAACCAAAAGCGAAAGGCATGTAAAGAGACATATTTGACCAATTTTTTGAGTGTATATCTGAAATGATTTCGACTCTGTAGCTTTGACCCTTGCTCCCCCTTCCCTCCCCCTCCTCTCCCTCACTCCCCCTTCCTCCTCCTCACTGCTCCTTGAAACTTTTTGCCAAGTCTCTCTTCCACTTTTCTTCCAAGGCAGAGGGCCAACCAGCATACCATTAGTCTGCTGACAGGGAAGCCAGATTACCAGGCTATAGCTGTAAGAAGTGAATACAAGCCAGTACAAAATATGGTGAATATTCTCCCTACAACTACATCTTTAGAAGTGTGCATGTAAATATTGTTTTTGCATCTGCATACAACACCCACCCCACGCTCCTACAGCTCCGCCCCCTTCCCCCCTCCTCAAAACCTACATTAAACTATTATTCTATAGTTTTGAGCAGGAATTTTAATTTATTATACCATTTTAATCAAATTCAGTCCACCTGTCATGAAGTGTGTTAAGGTTCATCCATTGCCTCCAACACAAGAGACCGATGGTTCATGAATTCTCATGTGGGCATTGAGATGAAGCCCATTTGTCTTTGCTCCATCTCATCCATGGCTCTTTCCTGTGTGTGGTCATTGGTCCATCCAGCCTTCACCTTTAGCAACTCTGAACTTGCCAATGTGTTTCACAGCAGAAAACCATGCCATGTCACAAGGCACCATAGGAAAGTCCCGGGGCCCAGGGTGAATGGATCAAGTGCATACAAATTGCCACCTCCTGGAATTATTATAGTTATTTGGTTTCCGTAGTATTAATTTGCCAGTACAACACACGTCCAGCGTTCCTGAACCAGCAAGAGTGATGCTCTGCACCATTGGATGGATAATGTTAAACCAAGCTGCCATGTTTATGCACCTGGTCCCAACATGTAGTCTTCTGAAAGTTGGAAGGTAGAAATAATGGATTGCACTTAATTGAAATGGTCACTAAAAAGTGATCAACCCATATCAGAGAAACCAAGCCAGATATTCAAGAGAAGACATCTAAAGAGCCAAACATGGATGCTCTTCTAGCCCTCAGATCCTGCTGCCTCAGCAGGTGCTCATTAGATCTGATAAATATACTAAGGTCAGTCCTCATTACAATATTAATGTTTTGGCTCATCTGCCAAGGGCTGGTAAACTAAAAATAAATTACTTGCCTAGAATAATTTTTACCTGCCAAAATAATTAATATGCATTTTTAATGAAAATATGTCACCCTATCCATCTTCAGTGTTACTTTGTGTATAGAATCAGGTGCTGTGTGAAACATTCAATAAAGAGGTTTAGTTTCAATTTTAATTTGCTCACTTTACAGTGGATCAAGTTTGTAATTCATTACCACGTGGAAATATTAAGTTTCAACTAAACTTAGGCTAGTTTACATCTAGTCGGCCAATCGGGGCAGTTTGATACAGAGCCATTGTTCTGTTTTGATTTGCTTGGCTCACAGTCAGAAAGTGTGCAGTGGCAAGCAGGGACAAACTTTGAGAACAGGCAAAGACCAGAGACTGTATATAACTGAGACATTCAAATGTTAATACGTCAAAAAGTTAAGGGCCAGTGTGGCGGGAGACCCTTATTGATTTATCTGGCAAAGAAAATGTATCGCCATTTGGTACTGGGTGGGTGGTAATTTCGGACTCAGAATCCCAGTCCTCATGACAGTACAGCTGCCTTCTGCCCTAAACTTAATCTTATTCCAGAGGTTCAGGTGGCCATCCATCTCAGTATCTGACTGTGTGGTCACCCATCCTGCTCTGCCATCTCCTTCATATATCCTCCTCTGTTCCCACAAGCCTCTTCTCTGTGCCATGATGACATGACAGCTGGGATGAGCTCTCTCATTCTCATTGTTTATAGTGTGGGTGTGTATACTGTATGTGTGTACTTGACTTGGGTGTTTTTGAGTGTGTGTGTAGTTTTTGTTTCAAAGTGGTTGCATCATGGTGTGATGGATTTAAAGTTGCCTGCTATTTGGCCAAAGCTTAAGATTATGTTACTAACAATGCATAAAGAATAAAGAGTTTTATCTGATATGTGGGACAAGACTAAGTATGCTCACAGAATGCCAAAAAATGGTTGCATACAATGTCATTTTCACATCAAAAGGTCATTTCCATGGTATTTGAGGTGTGTTTTTCTTTATGTCACATTGGGTGAATGTAAACGCTTTTTCCAGGTGAGTCCTCTAATAGTTGGCGTGGTGCATGCAGTCTGCCCATCACTCAGTACAGTTTTGGTGAATGATGTGATGTGATGCAATGCAGCCAGGGGTCCAGTATCGGTGTAAATGACATGAAGGTGTATGTTCGGCCCGGACAACAGACTGCGTGTCAGTCCTCCAACTCCAGACGGCTGATGCCGCTGCTCTCCCTCCCTCTGCCTCCTCAGGTGTCTTTGCTGGAGTACCGTAAGAGGAAGCAGGGCAGCGGCCGAGATCTGGAGCCCGGCGGCGGCGGCGGCGGCAGCGGCTCCTCCCTGGGCGGCACCCCCACTCGACCCGGCTCCCACTACAGCCAGGACTCCCATCATCCCCATCCCCATCCCCTTCCCCATCCCCACCACCAGCTGCAGCCCCCAGCCTCCCCGCACAGCTCCTTCTCCTCCCCGGCCCACACCTCCTCCTCCATCCCCCAGATAGAGGAGGTCAGCCCCCCAGACCACCAGGCCTCAGCAGTGCAGCCCAGAGCCCAGGAGAGCAGCAGCCACTGGTGAGAGGCATTACATGGCGCATTACATCACCTGAAAGCCCTCTATATAAAAGTTTATCTGACGGTAGCCTTGATTTGTGTGAGGCATGATTTATTCCCAACCACAGTTGAGTGTCTGGTAAGTAATGTTTAGCGTGTTTGGTTTCCTCCAGGATGGTTCCCACCAGCGTTGAACGTCTAAGGGAAGGCCAGGGGGTGCTGGAGCGAGTGCTGCGAGGAAGCATCAAGATGGATCGCATTTTAAAGAGGAGTGAACCTGACAAGGAACCTGGTATGGAGAGATTAGACTAGATGAAACTTAAATGATCCCTGTGGAGAAATTGGGTAGATGCTGCAGCAGATAAGATATACCGGAAAACGGGATATAAGTGCAAATGTGGTCTGGGGGGGTGGGGTGTTAAATATAGTGCAACGGACGATTGCAACGCTACAACATATGAGTTAAAATATATGAATGAAAAGTCGGTGAATGACAATGTATTAATTACAGCATGTATGCAAAATAACAGA
Source organism: Centroberyx affinis (assembly GCF_046629955.1). Taxonomy (NCBI): domain Eukaryota; kingdom Metazoa; phylum Chordata; class Actinopteri; order Beryciformes; family Berycidae; genus Centroberyx; species Centroberyx affinis. The sequence continues at coordinate 137,310 of NW_027278912.1, forward strand.
AGTAGAACATGGTAAGAGAAATAAATGTCAATGAAAAATCTAAAATACCAAGATATCTGCAATATATAACATTAGAAATAATGTGAAGATGAAGAAAAACCATGCAAATTTACAGTATATACAAGATAGTCTGCAAACACATAAAGGCTCATGCTAAGTCATCAATGTTGATTTCAGTGGTTTAGTTTCAGACCTGACACGCTTTAGCCTGTCCTGTAGTTGATCTTCCTTCCTGTGCTTTCCAGATGCAGATCGATATGAGATCCAGGCAGCGTCCATGGCCTCTCCCATGAAGAGTCCACACAGATACAGTCCCTCTGTGTACTCACACCAGGTAGGCTGCATGGTTTTCATGAGGAGTTTTATTATTCTTTTTTGCTAACCAATTTCTGATGTCCATTTGAATTAAAAAAGTTAGACTTACAGGATCTAGGCTACTAGTGCTCGCAAACTTTTGAATGCCAGGCAATGGCGGTATCGGTCAACGCTGTTTATCTAGCGCTACCCACCAACTTAATTGAAAACTCAAAAGTGATGCGATTCTGATTTGTGACAGGTCTAAATTTACGTCAATCACAAATAGCCTGTATGACTTTATTTGATCTAGTTTAACAATATATTTATTTTTGACATTAGCATTTAAATGTCATGTCTTGGATTGGATCTGATGAAGTCCGACCACAGATGATGCCAGGTGTAAAGGGCTCATGGTGTCACGGAGTAGTAAATGTGTTTCTGTATGTTTGTGTTCAGTCGTCAGAAACCCACCGGCAGACAGACAGCCCATCCTTCCTCCAGCAGACCTCCAACTCTCCATTCCGGGGTTCCTACAGTCCCTCCTCAGGCCAGAGTTTCTTCCCCCGCCTCTCCTCCTCCCACCCCGGCCTGTCCCAGGACCACCCCCCATCCTCCTACCCCAGTCACGCCCCTACCTCCTCCTCCTCAGACTCCAGGCCACCAGGGGGCTCTCTACACCAGCAGAGTGGCAACACGGACGGAGGCCACGGCTATAGCGGCAGCCACTTAAAAGCTAGCCTTTTGAACAGCAGCGGCTTGGTGGGGTCTCCCACCCCGGGATCCAGGGCCCACGGGCAGACTAAAATAGACTCGGGCGCCCAGGCCTCCAGACTGAGCCAGCAGCAGGCGTCTCGCAGCCTCAAGTCGGGCAGCCCGGGCCAGGCGGCGCTGCAGGCCGGCCCCAGGCTCCTGTCGGCCTCCGGACCCACACACTACCCACAGCGAGGGACGAGCCTCAGTCAGTTCCAGCACCCCCCCCTCCAGGGATCAGGAGTAAGGACACAGTCAGGAAGCTTTTAGGACCTTGTTCAAGTGTGTGTGTGTGTGTGTGAGAGAGAAAGAGAGAGTGAGTCAGTGTGTGCATGTGAGCGTGTTTGTGTGTATGAAGCTGCGTACCTCCTCAACCCCTAAACCTGTGGTGAAATGGGGCTCAGGGAGTTCGGGGAGGGGAAATGTACAGACCTAAGAGGAGCAAGGACTTCTTGTATGGATTTCTCCTTTTTCTTATTTTCTGTCTTTTCTTTCTTTATTTTCAGAAAAACAAATTACTGCATTCTGCACAAAGCTAATCATTGACTTTGGACATCATTAAGGAATCAGTGGAAAGAAGCGATTTGGAAAAAAAAAAGAAGAAAAAAAGACACATTCTGAAAAATAGAGAAATCACATGTAACTTGAAATTGCCCCCAGTGTTTCCTGATGTGTCGGACTGTGCAAACAGGCTACGTAACGTTGGAAAGTAAAAACTTCTACACAAATATCTGTACAAAGTTATAAAAAAAAAAAAAAAGCGTACCCGTCGTCTCGGTACCCAGGTCGGATAAATGCTGCGATGCAGATGTAACTCAAAGCAAGAGTTGTTTTATTTTTATTTTATTTTTTTCCAAGGTTACTTTTTTGATTTGGCGAGCAGCCGAGTCTGTCAGTAAATAAGTGTTTCATTTGGAAAGGGGAAACGGTGCAAGTTGATGTGTTGATCATCCGTTATAAAGATGCATTTGACAGGCGGGGAGGACAGGAGCTCCCCGGATAGGATCATTCCATATGATTACCAGCTTTTGTGTCTCCAAAAGCATAAAAAAAACAGCCTTTTTCTCAAGGTTCTCCATCTTTTCTGATGTTCATTGATTAATTTTTTTTCTGTTCCATTTTCTCCTCTTCTGTTCTTTCATCCCCACTCGACTGTTTTGATTTCACTTTAGTACTACGTCACTGTAGGTTTTTCCGATATTGTACTTGAGACATACAGGTCTTATGATTCATGGTGCTGCAGTCTTGTTTTTCCAATAAATTTGAAATCCAGTTATGTTCCCCACAAACGGCTGCATTCATCTCGTCATTACATCATTTTGAATCCGTTTATTGTCCTCCAAATTGCATCCTGATCATACAGATATTTTATCGTGGAATGCAGGAACAAATTGAGAAGCTAATAATCTGACTTTATTACTCCGTTGTTGGGTTTGTCTCATTTATTTTGAATCCTGTATGGATTTTATATATAAATTTTTTTTGAAAATTTATATGAGTATTTTTTCTGACCAATCCTTGCATTCCGTATACCACAAAATGGGGGAAGGGAGGTTTCTGTGGGATGGTGTGGGATGGTATGGACGGTATATAAAAACAAGATAATAAAAAGCTGCTGTGTTCTCCTTATTTTTATGCGAGAGCTGCTTCACAAAGTTTCCCTTTCCACAGAATGCTGTAATCCCTTTTTTTTTTTTTTTTTTTTTTTTCCTCAATAAGATCCTCACCAACTGAATTGTAAGGAAAAGAGGTGACAGAATAAGTTATTGAGTCGTGTGCCATGAGCGCTGCAGCAGAACCTCAACACAACGTTAAACTGATAGCTGAAGCGTGGTGGGAGTCGCTCTCTCCTCTTCCTTTTTTTTTTTTTTTTTTGTAGTTTGGACCGGGGATGTTGTACCGGGGCAAACGCTGGATTTTTGCATGGAAAACAACTTCAAAGACCGAGGGACTGGTCACCTGACTGGACGCCTGACCTTTAAACCCCACCCCCACCCCCCCTCCTCCCTGCCCCCCCCCCACCCCCACCCCCACCCCATCCACCCACAGACAGAAGGGTACTCACATGTTACATGAATGTTTGACCGACAGAAAGACTTCAGAATAATTGAAAAAAAAAAAAATTGTGACCCAAAATTTTAACCAGCACCTTAAAATGAAAGAAATACAACCTTAAATGACACAATACGACAATATGTATGAATATGTGTACTTTGTATAGAAAGAAAATGTGTTATAGAGACTTGTACGGAGAAAAATATAGTACACTAAATTTACCGCATGATATTTGTTTTGGGGTCTGAGCGACCAACTTTTGTCAGGTGGTTGGACGCTAATCATCGGGTCTGTTCCTGGGTTCCTCCAAAAACCGGACACTTCATTTTTTTTTTTTTTTTTTTTTTTTGTAAAGATCAGATTTTGTTGGTTTTTGTTTTATTTTCACACAGAGCATAGGTGTAACTACTTCGATTTTTTTTTTTCTCCCCCCCTCCAAAAGATTTAAGAAGCAAAAGAGATGTAATGCATTTTGATAATAAAATAATCATGATGGTAATGTATTTTGAAAACTGCCATTTTGATGTTTCATTTGAGTGGACGGGCATGGATGCGGGCAGACCTTCACATTTCAGTATGGTTTGTAAGTATCTGAACTAACCGGGAAAGCGCTCCATTTATCTTTTGGGATACATTACTGCTTTACGTGAAGAATGAATCTACACAAAAAAATACTTTACATTAAGGAATAAAATGTGCAAAGAAAATCAAATCTCACTGTAGGTTTTACAGACATTTCATGTAGCTGTGGTGAGGGAGGAACCTCCATCATACCACAGGTGTGCCCCCATGGTTGAAAAAGTGTCACTAGAGTGGTGAAAAGGAGAGGAAGTGCCCTATTGGCTGCCCTTCACATGGGGAAAAAAAATTATTGAGTGCCCTCTAGGGTGCCCCTTCATGCAATAACTTATGATGATGTGCCCTCTAGAGTGCCCTTAATGAGTGCCCTTCTGGTGGAGAAAATGTGATGCAGTGGCCTATAAGATGCCCTTACAATAGTCTAAAAATGGGATAAACTTGAGGTTCCCTACAGGTGCCTTTTCTGATGAAAAACTCATGAAGTGCCCTCTTAGATGCCCTTCCAAGTGAGAAAACACTTAGATTATGTTAGGTTAACTGTATTTGAAAGTAAAAGACAAAGTAAATTGTTGCCAACGATGACACCATAAAGTTTAAAATACTCATTCCCATTGTTAAAAACTTCCATCTATTCCATCCATGTAAGTTTTCAGTTTTAGCCACACCCCCTCTAGAATGTTCAGATGTCAGAGGGGGCTTAATACAGTCTGAGCTGTAACCCTGACATCCTACTACAGTGTGTGAGGTAGGTAATACAGCAAGCTTTCTTTGAAGTTGTAAAGATTGAGTTTTACCAATGATGCATTTCTAAATACTCATGTATGTACATTGCAAGTGCTTTTATAGATAGCTGTATCACGTTTTAGCCTAGATGCCTAGCTAAAGAGCTAACTAAACAGGTACCTTGCTTAGCTGATTCTATGCCAACCAGTGGAATCAATTTGGAAATCAAGCATAAGTGTAAAAATCCTTCCCTGGCCTATAAGTCTAACTGTTTACTGTTACGTTCCTTGTATTTTGTAGGTGTTATGTTGGAGGGTTGTCTTTTGTTTCTCCCTCTCGGTCTCTCTCTCCCCTCTACTTGTTCTCCCAGGTCCCCGGTTTGGTGTCCAGTGCAAAGGAAGGAGGTGTCAATCAGCAGCAACCAATCAGTGGCCTCCTTGACGTTTTAGAAAGCCCTGGAACTTCCTGGAACGTCTTCTCTGCTCTCTGCCTGCTGTTGGCCTGTTGTGTTTGTTGGGAGCTCATGGCCATTTCTCTTTATTTAAATTTCTGTAATTAAGGCCAATCCTTATGTTTGTGTATATAATAGGAAAACTGGAGCAGGTAAGGGGCCCTACACTTGCCAACACATAGTGAAGTCATGTTATTCCACTAGGTTAGGAGTGGATGTCACCCTCTGTATGTTTTGTTTAGTTAGTTACAGCAGACAGCCAGGAGTAGGTTTTTGTTTCAATGTTATTTTCTTTAGATAGTGAGTTAGACCTCTCCTTTTGAGTTAGTGCTGGTTTGCTTTTGTTCCTTACTTTGATTTGGCATCCCTCTGGCTCCTTGTTTTCCTCAGGGTTTGAACACCCCTAATGTGAATTGTGAATATTGCAACTACCTGCAAAAGAACTAACACTAAACAATATTTCACTATACTCTTACATATCAGTGTGTTTCTGTCCTCCTGCTTAGTCATTTGTCCTATTTCACCATCACAATGATCATGTTTATGTTGTCTCCCCTCACCCTTCATTCTCCTACCATACTGGAGTTGTAACATTACATTTTGGGATTATGGAGTTGGTAGCTTTCTTGTTATTTTGAAGGTGATAATGGTTAGTGGTGATAGACTATAGCCTATGTGAGTGCAATTTTCATGTATTCTTTTTATTCACCATTTTATTTTGCATCACTAACGAAAAATCACTATATTCTTTTTGGCACTTAGTGTGTCAGCGGTGAGTGTATAGTGACTTTGTGGCATAGCCTATAATCTCTTACAGTGGGCTAATACTTAATGCTTTTCTGTGGCATGATATTTTTTTGCACAACAAAAGACTATATTCAAGTTGCAAAGTAACCTTCTAAGATGTAGTTACTGTGTTTTACTTCGGAGGTGTTTGTGAAGGTTTGAGCTTTATAGTTCCCTGTGTGTTTTTATCATAGAGGTGTGGTTATACTTTTAATCTGGATCGCCTAATAACATAATGTTAATCTTAATCAAGGATGAAGACTATTTCATCATACATGATGCATCATAGCTTTTTGCGCGCTGGTGGGGCCCCATGTCGTGCAGTAGGTGCCCTTTTTATTTTTTCACCCCTGCCCTTCAAACAGCCTGAGTCCGCCACTGATTGTCAGCCTGATATATCAGCCTTCACTGTTCTATAGCCCAGTGTGATGTAGCCTGATGGAGTGTAGGTTAAGTTTAGGTGTAGATCGGGGTGGATCTAGGACACCGAAATTCACTGTTGAGCCCTCTGGAGGTGATGTTAGCTCCTCCCATCACAAGAAACATCTGCAAGGGGTGGCCAGTTAAAGGAAAAATCCACCCTAAAACAATTTAACACTTTAAAAAACAGCTATTGGCAGCTAATTTCTATCGATCACACAGGGAGAAAACCATCGTAGAACAGGAAGAGAGACCAGTTTCTCCACCCAAAGTAGCTTCAACAAACCAGAATGCAATACAGCCACCCCCACCCGCTTCATTCCTGATCTTACTTGTGCAGTTTCATGGCTGTAAGCAAAGCTGCAGATTTTACAGACAAAAAACTGATTTTGAGGTGAGAAAGTATTTTTTTTGATCCAAGTTTATATTTTGATTAGCACTGATAGTCTTGATGTTAAAATGATAGAATTTCTATTAGATGAAACAGCAGTCTTTCAAGTAAAATGTGATGCATTCCATCCATGCTAATCTCAAACCACCATTCTACAACAGCTAGAAATATAATGGCTGACAGGGGTGGGGATAGTTGTAGCACTGTTGAAAAAAGTGTTACTGTGACTCAGATTTAACAGTCACATGATGGAGCAGCACATTTCAAGTCAATTAAGTTTTGATTGACTTAAGATTTAAGTTTAATTAACTGAGATTTCTGTTAATTTTGTTAAAAAGACAACCCATACACATGCATGCACAGTTAAGAGATGTTAAAATGGTTCAGTTCAAAAGGATCAGTGTAGTCAAAGACACACACACACACACAAACTGACAGTCATGTTGTTCTTTAATGTCATACATTCTTCATTAGAGCTGTTCTAATGCAAATTGTATAGTCTGGGCTCAAATTTAGCTTCTTTCCTCTTGTTACAACTTACCCCAGTATTGGTGTAGGTGGTAACAACTTACCCCAGTATTGGGGTAGGTTGTAACAATGGAACTCCTTGTAGTTGACATCACTTCATGATTGTGACTGCTATTTGTAGCAGACAGATGTGGGCACTTTGTGTCAAAATTTGAGATCTAACACCAAAACTCTGAGTTATAGGGACTGAGACAAAAAGTGTTACAATCATCCCCAGTCTCCCCTAATTAATAAAGTAGAAACAACAAAATTCACAATAAATAATTACCATACCTTGGTCCTGAATGCTCCCTGATTTTTTGTCTTTAGAGATGGCTTCCAAATAGATTCCTGACCATTTCTCAGTACTGCACATTAAACACAACATGAACGTCCTGTTCTACACAGCATCAGTACTCTCCAGGTCCACTAGAGGGGAGCATCGAGCTCTGCTGGTGAAGAAGTCTCTGGATGCATTATGAAAGAAAGGTACGATATTGGTTCTCTGTGTTAATTATTATGATTATTCTATGTCTTGATGATTAATAAATTGTATTAATTCCAGGGATGTAATGCAGGGTAAACCGGCCCAGACTTATATCTTTATGACATAAATTCATAGTAGACATCATATTAAGTAGTATCACACTGATAATCATATGAACATGGGATCTTTTAAGGTGAGAGGAAGCATGAATGAACGCATCGCTAAGAATATAATTGATTTTTGTTTCTATTGGTGGTTGTTTGCCTCACTGCCTGGAGGTTATAGTTTACTCTCCTTTTTTATTTACCACTACATCCCATTTCCTTCACCTAGATTTAGGCAAGGCAAGGCAGCTTTATTTGTATAGCACATTTCATACACTGAGGCAATTCAAAGTGCTTTACAGAGTAATAAAAAATGTTGCCCTAGATTTCTTAAAAATCCATGGTGAACAGAAACGTTTTAAGCCCTGATTTAAAAGGTTGTAAAGTGGAGGCAGACCGCAGATGTTCTGGAAGTTTGTTCCAGGTATGAGAAGCATAAAAACGAAAAGCTGCTTCTCCATGCTTTGTTCTGACCCTGGAACAGTAAGCAGACCTGAGCCCTGTTCCATAAAGCGGGTTTACCAAATAAGCCAGGCTTCTTTCGGTTAGTCTGACTCACTTTCAGTTGATTTGGTTCCATAAAGCAAATTCAACATAGTTCAAGCTCAGTTACTATGGCAACTTATGCTGGGAAACTAACCTGGTCCGTGCAGGCTAACTGTCAGGCTAAGCCTGAGTTGTTGTTTAACCGGAGTTCCTGTAGCACTGACCCGACGGGAAAGCCATGATTTTACCACTGATTTTCTGGCGTGCTGCCATATTATTTTACTTTATTAACCACTATCAGTCAAACAATTAAAATTCATAGAAAATCAACTTAAATAAATAATAAATTAAATAAATTATACAATGATAAATGATAAGATATAGACCTATGTGTTTAGGTATGTGATATCAAACATTTAGGCTTGTGCTACATAAAATGTCTCAATCTAAATTACCCCAATAGAATGACACTAGCTACATAAATAGTTAACAGTACAATTGCAAAAAATTATATTGTTGATGTAGTATCTAAATCCATATGCCTCTATCCTCTATTTGCCCAATAGGAAACCATGTTTAAAAATGTATTGGTTAATGTATTGGTTAATACATTTAAAACAATGTCAAAAAGTAAACTTAAATGTGTTTAGTGGGTGTATGGTTTTTCAATCAATTCAGTAAAGGTCTATAAATAAGGACCTCAACCCATGTGTCGTTCTCTGTCAGTCATGGCGTGTCCTTTCATTGATGAGTACTAGGTGGCATGGATTCAGACTGTTCCCCCCTCTGTTCCCTCTGACTGGCCCCCTGTTCAGCTCCAGGCAGCTCCTCTGCAGGAGTTCAGTGTGCTGGTGGCCCTCCCTCCCCCGGTGCCAGCAACATCACTCTTCTTTTTTGCAGCTGTAATTAATAAACATCATGAGACTGGACAGTTCTAGCATCAAGCTGATTATGCTTAAGTGCTTATATAGCCTATAGGCATACTTACCACTCTGAACAATATTTTTATATTTAGTTTTCACCTGCTGCCACATTCTTTTCTCCCCACTCAAGTTGTTGTTAAATTATTTTTGGAACATAAGACAATGGCTGAATTTATGGTGATTGAAGAGGAGGAAGAGATACCAAGATGCATTTTTCGGGACAGGGAAAACCCACTGGACACTATGAGTGATGCGCAACTTGTTAGGGAGTATAGATTTGACCATCAGTCTATCTTCAAAATCTCTACAAGTGTTGATTGCCTTGAGGTTTTTTGCGTGTGGGACTTTCCAGTCGGTTGTGGGAGATGTCTTTAAGGTGTTTGCAGAGTGGTACACCGTGTGGCTTTCACCTTGTGTGGTTGGTTGGACAGCTACGTGAAGTTTCCTTCCCGAGCAGAGGAAGCTGTCTTCGCAGAGCGTTTCTTTGCCACAGCTGGGTTTCCTAACATTTGCAGTGTCATTGATGGAACACATGTGCGCATACAAGCCCCCCACAGATATGAATGTAACACTTGCCCGGCACACAATTACCTGTTTTTCTCCATTGGACGTTATTTCTTTACACCTGAGGAGGGTAATTCTCCTTGAGCTGTCATTGGCAAATCAGCTTTGACAGTCTTTTATTTAATTTACTACTTTAAAAACAGTGGCATAGACCTCCTATACACACACACACACACACACACACACAGGAAAACAAAACAAAACAAAGCAAAGCATTAGTAAAATATCCTCCCTCCTATTTCAATGTCCTGTGTACAATAGAGAATCTACATGCAGAATTTTAAACTCAATTCTTTGGCACACAGGAAGCCAATGCAGTGAGCTCAGCACTGGACTGATGTGGTCCATGTTCTTAGTCCTGGTTCAAACCCTGGCAGCAGCATTCTGGATGAGCTGCGGTTGTCTAATAGCTTTTTTTTTTAGAGAGACCTGTAATTACACTGTTACAGTAGTCAAGCCTACTAAAAATAAATGCATGAACAAGTTTTTCAAGGTCCTGCTTGGACATGAATTCTTTAATTCTTGCAATATTTTTAAGGTGATAGCAGGCAGATTTTGTAATTGTCTTGATGTGGCTGTTGAAGTTTAGTCCATAACTACACCAAGATTTCTGACTTGGTTTTTAGTCTCCAGTGAGAGGGATTCAAGGTGAGCAGTGACTTTAAGTCTCTCCTCTTTGGCACCAAAAACAATTATTTCAGTTTTATCTTTATTTAGTTGCAGAAAATTGTGGCACATCCAGTCATTGATTTGTTCAACGCACTTATTTAGTGAGTCTATTGGACCATAGTCATCAGTTGATAAGGCTATGTAGATCTGTGTGTCGTTTTGCATAATTTGAGCTAGTGGAGCATGATATCAAGAGTATTGTTGGAGGTTAGGAAATTGTTAAGTTGTAGGAAGACAACCTTTTCAATTATTTTACTCAGAAACGGCAGATTCGATATGGGCCTGTAATTACTAATTATTGAGGCATCAAGGTTATTCTTTTTCAGAAGAGGCTTAATAACTGCAGTTTTCAAGGCCTTAGGGAAATCACCTGATAAAAGGGAACTGTTTACTATCTGCAGTAAATCTGATGCAATACAATCAAAAACATTCTTAAATTTGCAGTATGCCCGGTGTACAGCACCTGCCACATGTCCTATCCACTCCCTGAACTCAGGATTGGACTTCCATTCCTCCTTAAACTTACACCTCCTTGACATTCTGCCCTGCCTCACTCACTTCTGTAATTATAAATAATCTGAATTAGACATTATATCATATATTTTCTACTACATTTTCTATTGCCATGGCAAAGTTTCACATAGAATTAAGTGCAAAAATCTAAATTTGAAGAAACTGAATTGCATAATCTGTATATTTTCAGTACACACACACACACAGTTTTATTAAGCCTACATCTATCCAAATTACACCTATGTCCAGTCTTAAATGAAAGAACACAGCAATATCTTGAAAAAAAATAATTGTAATATTCAAGTGTCATACTTTTCTATCGTCTTTCAGTTAGTTATAAAGTGTCTCAAGGCGGCAATCTTATATCGTGTGCAGGACTCGATTGGCCTTTGACAGCTCTGGGAGCCTAGACTGGAGTTGAGACGGCTGAAACTCAAACTTGCGGTACCGGCTAGCTGACATTAGAATATGTCATCAAGTAATTTTAAGTCAAAAGATCCGGTGTTTTAGTTACGCGCTAACATAAATTAGCATCGCGATCGTGATATTATCTTAACAAACGATCCATTTTACTTCACATCCTTAACATAAAACGACATGTGTGCTCATACTTACAGGCAAATATTTCTTATACTTATTTTGGTGAGCATGATCGTCTCTTCCAACTGCCCATGTGTGCCAAGTTTGGCGCCCCTAGTGTCTTCCTTTGATATAGCTGCCATGGACTCCCATTTAAAAAAGTTTCGAAAATTTCAGTAAGTGTCAACATTTTTTATCTCCAGAACGGAAGGTCGTAGCTATTCGGGACCAAGACCAGCATGTTCGGGGTACATGAACCCTCCCCCAGGAGTTGGTTTCAAGTCGCTATCACTTACTGTTCAGGATTTTAAGTGGTACAGCCACCACATTTGGTGTGTGTGATCATCTCTTCCCACTGCCCATGTGTGCCAAGTTTGGCACCCCTAGTGTCTTCCTTTGATATAGCTGCCATAGACTCCCATTCAAAAAAGTTTTGAAGATCGTAAAAAGTTACAACTTTTTTTTTTATATCTCAGAAACGGAAGGTGGTACAGCCACCAAATTTGGTGTGCGTGATCGTCTCTTCCCACTGCCCATGTGTGCCAAGTTTGGCGCCCCTAGTGTCTTCCTTTGATATAGCTGCCATAGACTCCCATTCAAAATTTTGTATGTCTCGGGAACGGAAGGTCATAGTGACACGGGACAAAGACCAGCATGTTCAGCGCATAGGAAAACCCCACCCTAGGAGTTGGTTTCAAGTCTGTATCACTTACCGTTCAGGAGTTACAAAATTAAGTCCTAGAAAAATAACACAAGGCTTCTATTGTTAAATATTTGCAGGACTGTGTTGTAGAAAATTCAGTGACTTGCACGGCTAAATTAGTGGAGTACCTGCTTTTAATTGTGGAAATACGGTAGTCATAGCAGAAACCCCACGTAGGCTATAGGCAGTATTTTTCCGGTTTCTCTCTCTCTGAACGAGGTTAAACAAAAATCACGCGACTGCTTCCTTGGTACAACTCTTGACTTTTCGGACCGCTCATCAACATATAAATGACATTTATAATGACATGAAGTTAAACATTCTATGGCCATTATCAAAGGCAAACTCAATGTAGAAAGATAGGCAGTGCTGTCTGTGTGGACACCACAGGCGTGCGAGCCGCAGCAGTTCAGCGAGGTAGCCGCTCACACAGGCGGTGTGGCCCGGGTGTTACAGGAGCGGAGATATTCCTTTTGTTGACAATTTTGCTGCCTTTTTAAATAGGACTCAGCTTTTTAAACTAGATGGCCTCCATTCTTCCCAGGAAAGCTCACGCCTTCTATCAACCAACATCGAACTTGTCATGGGACCGGCTGTCCCATTGCCTGCCTCACTCGATCCTGACCTGCCTGCCTCTCCTACTCTTTTCACTCCCCAGTCCTGCCATTCTCCTGCCAGCCACCAGATGTCCTCAGACTTTCCCTCCTCCTGCGACACACACCTGTCTTCCATCAGCCCATTAGCCCTGTTACCTTGTTCCCCCTTCACCAGCCTGCTTTCCACCAATCACCTCCTGGACTCTCCCCTGCCAGCCAGCTGTCCCTCATCTGTGTAATCAGGCTGTGTGTATATCTTGTCTTGTTTCTTTGCAGTCTTGGCGAGTTCGTTGTCTTTTGTTACCTGTTGTTTTACCCTGTGTTTCATGTGGAGATCTTCTGCCTTGTCGCTGGCCAGGTTGGGTTTTCGTCTTCCTTGTTTGCCAGCCTGTTGCGTTTTTTGCTTTTTGGATTTTCCTGATTTGTACTCTGCCTCAGTTGTTTATTAAAGCTCTAGCTTCTACCAGTTCCTCTCTCTGCTGGTCTTCGCATTTGGGTCCTAGCCTCTGCCTCCCCTGACAGAACTGACTTTGCACTCCTGTAAGGTGTTTACCTCCTGACCTGTAGTGAGCCCATTTGAGTGTTTCCCCCCTGGTCTCATACAGTATTCCTGTTAGGATTATGCGTAGATTTAACCACTATCCTATGCATTCTGTGTTTTCAACTGCTAGGCCAGGTAATTTGATTACAGTCTGCTGTGGTACTTCCAGTTCAGCTAAGCCCCTTATTCCAGTTGTCTTTGCTCTTTTAAACTCTCAGTCCATTATCTAATTACATCTCATAACCTTGAGTTCCTACTCCTTACTGAGACCTGGCTTAAACCTGGGGAGTGCTCCCCTCTAGCTCTGCCCACCCAGTTATAATTTTCTGAATGCACCTAGGTTAACAGGCCATAGTGGGGGTATTACAGCTGTTTTTAAGAATCATCTCACTTGTACTCCATGGTTCTTTTAACAGTTTTGAAATCTTTACTTTTAAAATTGTGTGTGATAACCCAATTTGCTGTGTAATCATTTATCGACCCCCCCCCCCAATTTTCAAATATGGGTTTTCTCAATGAATTCTCTGAGTTACTGTCCTCTCTGGTGCTTACATTTGATAGTGCCATTATAGTTGGTGACTTTAACATTCATGTTGACAATCTTTTTAACTCATTTGCCACAGATTCTTTAAACATTTTTAACACTTTTAACCTTGTGCAGCATGTCTCTGGCCCCACACATAATTGCGGGCACACTCTTGATTTAGTTTTTACTCTGAACATGTCTCTTAATTCCCTGAATAAGTTTGATTTTGTCTCTGACCATAAAGGTATTACCTTCGACGCATGCCTACTACAATAACTCAGAAACGTATTATCCACTCTCGCATCTTTAATGAGCAGTCCGCAGCCACGTTCTCCAGCTACTTTTCTAGTCTGGCCAATTGCCCTCCTCATTTCGCCAATATTAATGACCTAGTTAGCTGGTTTAATGAATTGTGTACATCAGCCCTTGACTTTTCCGCTCCATACACTTGCAGGGCTGTCCCAGTTATTAATACAACCCCTTGGATCAACGACAACATCAGACTGCAAAGAAGACAATATATACTGAGCAAAAATATAAACGCAACACTTTTGTTTTTCCTCCCATTTTTCATGAGTTGAAATAAAATACTTTTTCTATGCACACAAAAGGCTTATTTCTCTCAAATTTTGTTCACAAATTTGTTTAAATCCGTGTTAGTGAGCACTTCTCCTTTGCCAAGATAATCCATCCACCTGACAGGTGTGGCATATCAAGATGCTGATTAAACAACATGATTATTGCACAGGTGTGCCTTGGGCTGGTCACAATAAAAGGCCACTCTAAAATGTGCAGTTTTATCACACAACACAATGCCACAGATGTTGCAAGTTTTGAGGGAGCGTGCAATTGGCATGCTGACTGCAGGAATGTCCACCAGAGCTGTTGCCCATTGTTCAGTTCACTACCATAAGCTGTCTCCAATGTCGTTTCCGAGAATTTGGTCCTGCACGGATCCAGTTTTGCAAACCCGCACCCGCCCGCACCCGCAAAGCTCAGCACCGGAACTGACCCGTTACCCGCAATTATCTGTAAATCCAATCCGGACCCGCCCGGACCCGTTAATATAAGACCCACAACCCGACCCGCGATTAAACACACAGGCTACATACACAGTCACTCACTTTAAAGTGCTTTATTTTTACTTGCAATTTAACAAGAAACATTGTAGCAGCGGTGCCTATGTGGCAGAATCAATCACAACTATGTTGCTACAGTGCTGACGTTTAATTGCCCTGAGCCTGAGGTTGCTGTGTGTGCAGGAAAAGAATATATCGTCCACAGTCAAACATGCAGAACCCGCAGGTACCCGACCCGGTGCAGGACTCTGCATCCGACCGGCCTCACAACTGCAGACCACGTGTAACCACGCCAGCCCAGGACCTCCACATCCAGCTTCTACACCTGCGAGATTGTCTGAGACCAGCCACCCGGACAGCTGATGCAACAGTTGGCTTGCAAAACCAAAGAATTTCTGCCCAAACTGTCAGAAACTGTCTCAGGGAAGCTCATCTGTGTGCTCGTCGTCCTCACCAGGGTCTTGACCTGACTGCGGTTCGTTGTCGTAACCGACTTGAGTGGGCAAATGCTCACCTTCGATGGCGTCTGGCACTTTGGAGAAGTGTTCTCTTCACAGAAGAATCCCGGTTTTCACTGTACCGGGCAGATGGCAGACGCCGTGTATGGCGTCATGTGGGTGAGCGGTTTGCTGATGTCAGCGTTGTGAACAGAGTGCCCCATGGTGGCGGTGGGGTTATGGTATGGGCAGGCATAAGCTACGGACAACGAACACAGGTGCATTTTATTGATGGCAATTTGAATGCACAGAGATACTGTGACGAGATCCTGAGGCCCATTGTCGTTCCATTCATCCACTGCCATCACCTCATGTTGCAGCATGATAATGCATGGCCCCATGTTGCAAGGATCTGTACACAATTCCTGGAAGCTGAAAACATCCCAGTTCTTGCATGGCCTGCATACTCACCAGACATGTCACCCATTGAGCATGTTTGGGACGCTCTGGATCGGCGTGTACAACAGCGTGTTCCAATTTCTGCCGATATCCAGCAACTTGGCACAGCCATTGAAGAGGAGTGGACCAACACTCCACAGGCCACAATCAACAACCTGATCAACTCTATGTGAAGGAGATGTGTCGCACTGCATGAGGCAAATGGTGGTCACACCTGATACTGACTGGTTTTCAAAAAATGCATATCTGTAGCCCTAGTCATATGAGATCCATAGTTCAGCGCCTAATAAATGTCTTTTTTCAAGATAAAACTGCACATTTTAGAATGGCCTTTTATTGTGACCAGCCCAAGGCACACCTGTGCAATAATCATGCTGTTTAATCAGCATCTTGATATGCCACACCTGTCAGGTGGATGGATCATCTTGGCAAAGGAGAAGTGCTCACTAACACGGATTTAAACAAATTTGTGAACAAAATTTGAGAGAAATAAGCCTTTTGTGTGCATAGAAAAAGTCTTAGATCTTTTATTTCAACTCATGAAAAATAGGAGCAAAAACAAAGTGTTGCGTTTATATTTTTGTTCAGTGTAGGAAAGCCAAATGTAGTTGGAAAAAATCTAAACTTGAAGTTCATCACCTCTATATGCAGAGTTATTGATTAACTGAACCAAACCATTAAAGATGCACGAGCTGCCTATTTTTCTGGCTTAATTAATAGTAATAAACTCAACCCAAGGTTTCTGTTTAATACTATCAACCAGCTTATAAATCCCTCTCTTCCTGCTATTCCCGCCTCATCTTCTAATGACTGTGAAAACTTTTTATCCTTTTTTGTTGGCAAGATTGATGGCCTGAGGTCCAATTTTCCCCCGACTGTTTTACCCCCCAACCCACTCAGCCGCCCTATTTTACTGTCTGAATTTGCTCCTATTTCCCTGCAGTTCCTTTTAAACACTGTGGCTCATATGCGTCCCTCATCCAGTCCCTGTGATATGGTTCCCACAAAGTTTCTACAATCCATCCTTCCTGTCTTAGGTCCTAGCCTGCTCTCTATTATCAATTGCTCTCTCGCATCCGGGTCCGTACCTGACTATTTTAAAATTGCCGGTGTTCAGCCACTCCTTTAAAAAACCCACGCTCGACCCTTCCCAGTTAGAGAATTATAGGCCAATCTCCAAGCTACCTTTTTTATCCAAAATCCTAGAAAAGGTTGTTACAGACCAACTCCTGAAGTTGGTTGAGGGTCATAACATCTTTGACAAATTTCAATCCGGCTTCCACCACAAGCATAGTACTGAGACTGCATTACTAAGAGTGACCAATGAC
Organism: Centroberyx affinis; assembly: GCF_046629955.1. Lineage (NCBI taxonomy): Eukaryota > Metazoa > Chordata > Actinopteri > Beryciformes > Berycidae > Centroberyx > Centroberyx affinis. The sequence goes on from NW_027278912.1 coordinate 154,263, forward strand.
ATTCTCATGCATGCAGACAAAGGTGAATATTCCTTATTTTACTTGTGGGCTGGCAATGCACACTGTTGTAACTTGTTAACCCGACTTCTCTGAGAACTCTCAAATAAAGAACTTTGTCTCATCACATCTTGAACCCTGTGATAGTGGTAATTTCTTAGCACTCTCATCGACTTTAAAAGAAATTCCACGGCACAGGATAGCCAAGGTAGTATGTATTACAGCACATAGCACAAAGATGGAAAGGTTAGAAGCCTATTAGCAAGTTGTGCATTATTAGCTGTTCACATTGTCAGGTATACAGATGGGGAAACATACTGTATGTACATGCAAATAAGAATTGCAAGCTGTTCACATTATAGAAAATTTCAGATATAAACAGACATGTGTCCAGGGTCCAAAGCTTTTCTGATAGGATTTTAGTAATGGGATTGGATTAACTCTTTTTTTTTATCTAGCGTAGCGTATCTAACTCTATGTGTTAAAGACTGAAAACTGCACCAAGAGTGTTTCCAGAATTGGCCTTCATATGTTAGTTCACTCATGTCTTTTTGGCCTCACAGCACGTTGTTGCCTTATCTTAACAGATGGCAAGACCAAGGTCTGTTTCAGGACTGCAAATCTGGATTGGTTTCTGTAATCTTGATCTTGCGGTATCTGGATCAGAATTAACCCGTCTGCTAATTTTTTGAAAAACAGACTCAACGTCAGCAAGATCAGTCCGGTGCTGGATTGCGAAAAAGGGGATTAGAAAATCTGTATACTATGTGCATTCTATTCACATTATCAGATCATATTTGCAGATAGAAGTAGCATACATGCAGAAATTTGTCCATAAGTATGTAGCTGAATTTTTTCCAGAAATATGTATGAGCTGAAAATATTTAGGATCACATACTGAGAACACTTAATTTAATGAAGAGGCTCATGTGGTGTCAGCACAAAATGAACTGAAAGCTTTCTGTCTTTGTGCAGCCAAATAGGCTGCTATGTGACAGTGGTCCAAAACATATCAAACCTGAGGGACTTGTGCTATTGTTATTGTTTCTTGAACAAAACAATTTGGAAAAAGTCTCAAGGCAAGGCAAACTTGATTTATAGCACATTTCATATACAAGGCAAATTTCAATGTGCAAAACACAAAAAATATGTAATTTGTCAGGTAAAATGACATTATCAACTCATAAAAATAAAGAAAAAGAAAGAAAGATAAAATAGGTAAGGATGATAAACATAAATAAAATAAATTAATAATAATAAAAAATAATACATATAGATGATTTAGCAAAAGACCACAGAGAAAGGGAATGTTCTGAGCATACTTTTAAAAGAGATGACTTCTCAGGGCATCTTGAAGTTTATTCCAGTAATTGGGAGCATAATTACTAAAAGCAGCTTCACCTGATTTAGTTTTCATCCCGGGAACAACAGACCGGTCCCAGATGACCTCAGAGGTCCGGGTGGCTCATATCCTAAGAGCAGGTCAGACATGTATTTTGGAGCTAAGGCATTTCGTGCTTTATAGACAAACAGAAGAATTTTAAAATCAATTCTGTGGCACACTGGAAGCCAATGCAGTGATCTAAGAACTGGTGTAATGTGTTTTCTAGTGAGTCTTTTTTGGGGAGATCAGAGAAAAGACCATTGCACTACTGGTAATGAAAGCGTGTATCAGCTTTTCTAAGTCAGGTTTTGACATAAGACCCCTTACTTTGGCTATATTTTTAAGATGATCAAAAGCTGATCTTGTGATGGTATTGATATGGTTGTTAAAATTAGATCGCAAATTTCATCAATGCACTGAATCAGTAAATCTACAGGACCAAAGTCACCCAAAAACACACTGATGCCTGGTTGTATTATACTTTGAGAGACACCTTGGTTGTTGACAGTCATCTTATTGGCGTGACATAAGAAGTCTCAGTTATTAATATGAGAATCGGCAAAAAAAACAAACAAAAAAACAAGAAAGGTGAAAGTTTACATTGAAGAGCTATATATAATCTACAATTCCAGTGATTAACTCCAAATACACGCTTATTAAATAAATTATAGAACTTGAAATGTGTGTGTGTTACTGAAATGTAATGACAACTTTACTACCCAGTGCATGCAATTCAAACCCTTTATGCCTTTATGAATGAATCAGGTGTGTGACAGAGACATCTTCCTAAAGTTTACTGTCCTCTGCTTTCACTCTCAGGACGCCCTCCTGGGCACAGGAGGCGGCCAGCACCCCATCTCTTCTCCACAGGCGGCCCTGCACCAGGCCTCTGCTGCTCCCTGTAGGTGGATCATAGGCGGTGAATCACTGATCTAACATACAATAAAACACTGATTATTCAGAAATGCATGGAGATCAAACATCTCATAATGAGGCAAAAACAAATGTCACATTGCACAGAAATCTGTCAGACAGTAAATGCAGAGTGATTTTTTTTTTATTTGTAACTCACCATTTGAAAAAATGTAAACCGATTTGTAAATATGTAAAAGCATCTGTGAATGAATGCTTTCCAATTTTCATTAATATATCATGACTACATAAACGGTAAACATTTTTAAATATTTATTTTTTAAAAATTCACACAGACATGTCTATTTTCTTTGCTTAAAGATATTCACATACTTTTGAGACTTTTTCTTGGGCCTGTAAAATGCCAAAGAAATATCATTACTGGGTTTGATGAATAAATAAAAAGAAATTAGGTTAAATCTATATTTTACACGTTTAAACATTTGCACTTTTATTTTGAAGGCTAAACACCTAACCTGAAAGTCTTATTCTTGGTTATTCTGGCCAGCTTCTAGCGTTTGTGGACTCCTCGGTGATTTGCTTGCAAGAAGAGTCTCAAAAGTATCCACACAAATAGATGGAGATTCACAGATAGATTTACATTTAAAATTTCTGCATCATGTGACATTTGCTTTTGCCTCCTTGTGAGACTGATCTCCACAGAAACATAATAAGTAGATGATAGTTTCTAAGTAGATAATAAACTGCATCTAACCTGACTATACGAAATGTCATATCACTGTGAAACCCTTTTGGAGAGTGGGTAGAGAGACGAACAAACAAACAAACAAAAATACTGTATTCATACACACCGCCCCTCACCACCCTGTTTGGGCAGCGTTGGGATAGATAGAGACAGAAGGAAGAAATAAGCACAGCAGATGGGGAACTGAACAACATGCTGACCTGCCCACGGACTCTCGCACTCATACAACATCCACTCATCTGAGCGGAAAGTGCTGTGGAACCACATGGCGTGGTCCAAGGAGGCGGCGAACTGGGCCCTGTGGTTGGGATACGGCAGCAGCGCTGTGCGCAAAAACGCATAATCTGATACATAAGCAGCAACGCAGCAGTGCAGCTTCATGTTCCCTTCACCTGAAAGAAACACATTCATATAATGGGTCGCCAAATATTGCCCAGATTGTATTATTCAATATATTGGTCTATATTATATAATTTGCACTAGGGCTGGGCGATATATCAATATTATATCGATATCGTGATATGAGACTAGATATTGTCTTATATTTTGGATATCATAATATCGTGATATGGCATAAGTGTCTTTTCCTGGTTTTAAAGGCTGCATTACAGTAAAGTGATGTCATTTTCTGAACTTACCAGACTGTTCTAGCTGTTCTATTATTTGCCTTTACCCACTTAGTCATTATATCCACATTACTGATGATTATTTATCAAAAATCTCATTGTGTAAATATTTTGTGAAAGCACCAATAGTCATCCCTACAATGTTGTCAATATCGATATTGAGGTATTTGGTCAAAAATATTGTGATATTTGATTTTGTCCATATCACCCAGCCCTACTTACAACTGAACATGTAGCCCACTTCGTAGAAAATACCGAGATATATATCGTGTATCGTGATTCAGCCTAAAAATACCGAGATATGATTTTTGGTCCATATCGCCCAGCCCTAATTTGCACACATCTCAATATTTAGATTTATTTTCATACTGCACATATTCTCATGTTTTTCATATTGTACACATTTTTCATTCATTCCACTGTAGCGTCAAATGCATCTTTCTACCCCATGTACGGATGTGTGCAGTGTAATGGATTAGTTGCATTTTACCGATATGTCCTCGTGCTCGCACCCAGAACAGCGCCTTTGGCTCCACTGCGATGCGTCGGTAAATGACTGGTGGGTTGATTGGCTTGATCTCAATGGGGACCTCATTAGCCAACAGTTTGTTCAGGCCTTGTTTTGCATTCTCTGCTAGGTCTGGTTTACTGTGCAATTTAAAAAAATAAATGAATAAAAGGTGCATGTCACATTTTCATCATTGTACGTTACGACTTCATTGTTATAATTTGGGGCTGCTATAACTTGGCCTCTTTAATAAGCGGTCGAGGCTAATACAAACTATGTTTTTGTTGTATGGATTGATTCAAACTAAAATAATTGAGGAATATGCTGCCATTTAAACAAGACATTGTCTGAAATTAACTATAACTTATGCCTTCAGATCGGGGATGTTAATGAGCAGAATATCTGATGGACTGTCAAAGTAAATGGGATCACATTAGCCTGAATCAGTCTACATGTTTGCTTTTAGGAGAATTGCTCCAGATTGCTGCGACACATCTACTAGCAGTTCGGCATAATTTCATGAACCAGGGATTATAAACTCACTATGTGTTTTAGTCTATTATAGGGGGTTAGGATAGGCACACTGTTTGCCTATTTTGGTTGCTTGGTTTAATGCATTTTCTAAGCTTACGAAGTTTAAGGGCACACTTGTTTGGTTTGTGTGGTCTGCTGCAATTTGTAGGCCTGCCCTGCTTAGATACTGGCAATGCAAGCAAATCCAGTTAACAAATTTGAGTAGAAATGGTGTTCTTAGAGGTATTTTGCCATTAAATGGTGAAAAAAAGTGATTAAAATTCCCATATATCGAATTAGATCCAATCAGAACTGTGATGCATCAGCAACCAATTCATAATTGTAGTACTATGAATCGGAAGCCCATGCTGAGCCTCACCCCTAAAAACAAGCTTTCATCTACAAATACAGACAAGTTATGGTCAGTCAAACCCCTCTGTACGGAACAGTTTTCTACCTGAGATAAAGCTGAATGAGCTCCTCTACAGTGAGCAGGTCTTCAGGCTGAGGGACCACGGGCATGGTGAACTGGTGCTGTAGGGGACTGGGCTGCTGCATGTGGAAGGAAGCTTGGCAGATTAGTATGGGCTGTCCGTGCTGGATGGCCTTCACCGAGCGCACTGAGAAGCTGCGTCCGTTCCTTGTGCGATCCACCTGGTACAGCACCGGAACACTGGGATCCCCTGAAAACAACCCAATAGAAAACTGTGGGGTAACTGGGTTTGTAGGGAAGATAATACAGGTTTTATTCTGTGCAAGCCAGGACTGTTTCTTCCTCTCCATGGCCATTAGTTATTATTCTGTGACCCTATTGATTATGGTAAGATTATGATGGCTAGATTCCTCTGAAAGTTCAGTCTGTATTAATGAAGATTCTCTGCTGTCTCCAACATCTAGAAAACAAAGAAGAAGAGTCTGCCCCACCCCTTATAATCTGCAATGTCCCACCAATGTACAGTGCCATAGAAGATGGTAAAAGTACTCAGGGTCAAGGTAGATTTCAAGTTGATTGCATTGTAATAATTTTACCTCCAAGTGAGTTTTTTATGAAGATAAATTGTATAAGTCCAACAAAAACACTGTATGATTCTCCCATTAAATGTGAATGGAGCAGCTTCAGTCAGTACGCTGGTAGGATATCACAGTGTAGAGTCTCAGTTCTCCAGTGTCCACATTTGTTGATGCAGGCAAATACTGAGAGAACTGACTGTTAGAAGTAACAGTGAATTGTTAAAACCAGCTTTACAGGTTTCGTTCATTCTAACACTGAGTCCCTTTCCTGTCAGTATGATGTATGATGTGTGATGGCTGTGCAGTCTATGAGCTGTACTGAAACAGTGAATTTAATAACACTTTAACCTGTTACATACATGGTCAACTCAACTTACCTGCTCGTACAAAGTAGCAGTGAAGAGAATGGGCGTAAAGATTATCGCTGACAGATTTGGCAGCAGCTACAAGAGCCTGACCAATTATTTGGCCCCCAAACAATCGCTGGGTGCGGGGCACCCAATGGTGCGTTCCTCTGGAGAAAAAGAGAAATATTCTGAACAACGGTAACTCAATCTCACAGTACACCTGAATAGGCCAGAACAGGGGTTTTCAACCATTTTTGGCAGGTGACAACGTAATATCAGAAAATTGCTGTGACCTCAGCATTAAAAACACACTAAAATCATGTTTTTCATTCTCATTACAAATTCTACTGAGTGTAGGAACTGTGTTTTTTGTCAAGGGGATAGAAACCAAGCTGCTCTTGTGAGCAGGTTGATGACAGTGCATTAGAGATGTGCCTTACCTACTTTGGATTCAAAACTGAATATATAATAGAATAGTGGTGCAACCTTGTGCCATGGTTGTATTCATTACAACCAAACCCTACAGCAGCTGATTTCACTGATTAATACAACTTAAATCAGAGAGGAGGAACTAATCAGTGAAATCAAATGAAAACCTGCATAAAAACCTGCAGACTCTCAGCCCTGCATGGCACATGGTTGCCCACAGCTAGAACAGAATATTCCAGAACAGCATAACATTTGCATTATATTAAGCCAGCACCAAGTCTATCTCCATGGATTAGCCTATACATCGCTTTAGACTTAAAACAACATACTTAAAACACAACGCCCAACAACATGTAACCCTCGAAAAACTTATGTGACGTTGCCCACAGCACCATTTTTGACTTTTGGTTTGACAATACGAAGTTAAAGAATAAACTGTGGGCTATATGCCACAGACAGGTCGATGCCAAACTTCAGCCAGCTACCTGTACAGGTCTACGTCGAGCTTCTCCAGGTTTAACACGCTGGTGACCAGGACGCTTCTCAGGTCCTGCTGAGATACTTCAGACTCGGGGCTGTCCGACGTCTCATCTTCGGGGGGTCTCGGTGACAAACTGTACCCTGGGTTGTTCGAAGTTTTCATTGAGCCGCTTTCTTTCTCACCATCTTCTGCCATGTTTGTTTGGAAACTTCCTTCCTCTGGTCTTCAACGTCGGTTGCCATCCGACGTGAACGCGCCTTTCCGCCACCTAGTGGTGGGAAGTCAAACTGCCAGCTTGTGTCAGGTGGCAGGCTAGGGTTAGGTATTGTCAAGGTATTCATGTATTCTCTTCCCTCACCGCCGCACGGGTAGGAAAATAACAGGTGATTTTATTAATTAACAGGTGAATATGATCAAATGTCATCCACAACCAATGAGCTTTGTATATTGTTAAGCACCATTTTGATAGGAAACGCATGTGACATCACGGGAATGCTATGAAATGAATAGTTTCTTATGTGCATTTACACCTCAAATTTTATTTTTTAAACCCACAATTTTGCATGCTAATTTGACTCTGTTTATTCGCCTTTCCTGCAGTTAAAAAATACATCATGAAAACAATTAGCATCCATTGTATGACAACAACATGTACAAGTTTACACAAATCTCCATTAAAAGCCCCATTATCTAAGATGGATAAACGTAATGAACCTGATCTTATAGGAGAAGTTAGCACCAGGCTCTTTCCACCTCTTCTAAAAAAAAAATAAAGCCTAAATTAGCCTAAGTGCCTGTTTTAAGTTGTGGAATCTAATTGTGATATATGTGAGTTCATTATATATTTTTGTAGCCTACTATATTTTACAATTATCTACAGTTATCATATGGAGGCCTGTGCATTGTGTAACTATTTGGGGCAAAGTCTAAGCAGCTTGTAGGTAATTATCGCTGCTGACAGGTTTACTGTAGCAGCATTATTGCCATTATACTTTCTGCTCGCCTGTCATTCTTGTTAGCCTAACAAATGACCATGAGATTATCAAGCTCTGTCACATTTGTCTGTGTGTTTTTTGTCAATAGTCAAATGGGTGGGAAAAGTCGCACATTTTGCCCCATTTTCAAAACGTCGATGACGCGCAGTATCACAGGCGGACGCGAATGTAGCGCTGCCTTCAAGTGCTTTCGGAAATATCATAATTGTGAGTTGATCTCAATGAACGACCCAACAAAGTGGAAAATAGGACTTCGAAAGGATGCTCACACTATTCCATTTTTTCCAAACTGCCACCACATTTTTTTTTTACTTCAAAATTTATTTGGAACGACTGATACAGATCTCAACAACCTAACAATCTAAGAAAGGCTGCTAGTAGCGCCAGCAGTTTACTTCTAAAGACATGCGCTAAATAGGCTAAATATAGGCTAGATATGGTCTTTTGGATTCTCAGTGCAGTCATTTGGATGCTGTACAAGCTGTTTGGACTAATTTTATGGTCATTTTTTTGCCCTTTAAAGACATGACGCTGCTAGCTAACTCGCTGTGTGTTATCTGGACATTCAGTATAAACCTCACCAGTATTTCCACCAACATGAGGGTGAGTTAATAATGACAACATTCACATTTTTGGGTGACCTATTCCTTTAAGTTTCAATTCGTCATTTCCTGCATCTACAGATTTCCCCTCAGTGATCATACTGGACACCAGAATTTATTTGAGCAAATAGGGGAATCAATCCATCAAATTGGGGATGGGACTCTTCACTGTTGCAGCCCCACATTGTGATTTAGGCTTACATAAAAATCTTGCCTAGTGCAGCTTTAATGGTAAAAGAGGTGCATACCTACAACACTTTTGGCAAATACATGAATTAAAGCGCTATTTTTCCTTCTGCCACTCTGCCACAAAGTAGCTCTGTGTTGCTTGATTTCTAAAATGAAACAAAATGAAACAAAAAAAAATAATAACTTTCTGCAAAGTCCATTTTGATATTATTTTCGACCAAACGAACATGAACGCGCTGCCCAGTCGCATTTAGACCGCGGAGCTCGGACTTTACGAGGAGCACTTGAAGGCAGCATAATGCAGCGCGCGTAATGGATTTCCCTTTCTCCAGCAGCGCTGCTCCTTATCGGGAACCAGGAGCTGCAGCAGCGGTCCAGCCACATTAAATCTGCACCACCACTTGATGCCAGTGACCTTGGCTGACGGCGATACCGCGTCCAGTATTTCATTTGGCGTTCTGCTTGTCTTTCCACCATGGCTTCGTCGGACGGGCTGGACGAGGATTGCGTGCTGCAGCGGGGAAGATCTCAAAGTGACCCGAGCAGCATCTCCGAGGTCCGCTTAGGTGAAGCGCACAGAGCAGGTAAGAGGGGAGAGGGCCTAGACGCATGTTGCACATCTCCTGTCACCGCCTGGCATATCGCTCATTGGTTTGTTATTTTGGCAGCTCGTTCATATAGGGACGGCATCGCCCGCAGCCCGTCACGCCGATCCCGACCGCGGTGATCCCAGTGAATTTGTATGCAACAAACGTAGGCTGTGTTGTAAACGTGCGTCATTTACTACCCCGTACTCACCGCTGTGCAATGGGCCCTATTTGTGAAATTTGCACTTGTGGTAATGTCATTGACAATGACAACCACGAACGCACCTCCAGTGAATTCACAATATTTGCAACACATGTACATGGCTCCTGTAACCAAAACATGAAATGCTGTTAAACTGGTGCCATACCCGTTTGTTCCCATTACATTTGGGCGATTTTCTCAGCACAGCATCCTGTATTTGTGCTAACTCAATGAAAGATGGCCTGCATTGATTTACTGCTATGTGTGATGCAAAGATGGCAAAGATTTTCAGTCATTTGCAGACCCACATGCTTCGTTGCTGTAATGGCAGGAGTATATTAATTATCCTATATTTCCCTACCAATCTGTCGCTCAGTTATTGCCCAGTGTATGATTCATTCCACTCTTGAGATTACCAAGCTCTGACTAAGGGAAAAAAAAAAACATGTTGAAATATACATTTGAGTGGCCAAATTGTGTTTTGCATAGAAGAGTCCAAAATTTAAAATGGATTTCCTCAACATATAGAAATACATTTTTTGGTCCAATTTTTGTACATTTTGAAACCTGCCCTTAGAGCATACTCTGAAGTGTATGTGAAATGTATTTATTTATGTATTTTTTTACAGTATGGGAAGTAGCCTAAATATGTAGACCTCGTCATCACACATGGATTGGAGCGTGTTGAGTCGAGGCTGGAGACAAGTGCTGGTTGTGTATGTGGCTGTTTCCATGGTGACCCAAATGGCAGAAGGCAGCAGCACTTGGCTCTCCCACTGTGAGGCCGACATGGTGTTTATCTGCCTGCTTCGCTTACTGGGTCGGCTCTCTCGATGCGGCCGGTGATGTACAGCAACCGGCCATTCAGAGTGAAATGCCACTTCGGTCTGTGAATTGTGGTTCATCAGTAAGACCGGTGGATCACAGTCCCGCTGAGAATCGTCGGGGCAGGCCTTCGGTGTTGCTCAATAACCAGCGAGCATGAGCGCTCATAAAAAATAAAAAATAAACCGTTTTGAAAGGTATTGAGTAAATGGATCGATATGGAAACATGATAAATCACTCGTCGCTGGAATATAGGCTCTTGAAGCAGCTGTTTGCCAGCCAACAGAACCCAGGTGTCATGGATTCAATGTGTGGCAGCGGAGAAGGAGCCAAGTGATTGGTCGAACAGAGAATTTGATACTGTACAGCAGCTGTGTGTGTACAAATAAGGAGCTTTTTTTCCGCACAGTTCAGTTATTGAATCGCGGTTTGAAGTGTGAGGCGTGTGGGCGGCTGAGCTGGGGGGTGGAGGGGAGGGGTAGGAGACCGTAATATGCTTATAAGAAACATAACTTCATCTGACTTCATATCTATGCGTTCTTATTGCACCACAGCTGACGGGACTCTCATTTTCAGTGCTCCCGATGTTACGCTCCTTTTTTGATATGGCCGGCCCGGAACATCAGCCCATCTGACACGGTCGGCTATCTTTAGCACATGGAGGCTCCGGCAATAGTGCAGAAAGATCTTAATGTTCTCTCTCGCCAACAGAGACACACTGTTGTTGTTTTCCGTGGGCCCTCGACGGCGAACCCAGCGCCTGTCACGCTGTCGTGGGGTCGTTATGGTTACGTAACGGCGTCGGTATATATCTCTCTCGTGAAGCCTCGCAGACCACACTGGCGGGATTGTCCCGTCGTATACCGTTAATTGCCACTGTGCACGTTCATCTCTCCCCTGCCGACTTCACCCGGATCCCCCCGCAGGGCAGACAGGGCGCTCGGGCAATGCAGCGAGTGAAAACCCGCCTGCCCCCCCCCCCCCCCCCCCCCCCACCCCCACCCCCACCCCCATGCCTCCATGCCTCCATGCCTCCATCCCCTCCGCTCAGTGCTAACCCTTTCTTAGCCTCGGCACCCCTGCTGCGGCTTTGATCTCGGCTCCTGAGCGGGCACTTGAGGAACAGAGAGGAACCGTCACGATTAGAGGGGAGAGAGAGAGAGAGAGAGAGGGGGGGGGGGAGTGACAGATCTCGGATCGTGGCGCCCAGCTGGGCAATGTCACAGTGAATCAGCTGCACAAAAGACCAGTCTTCATATACAAATGACCTCTTATTCCATCACACTGCTTGGATTATGATGTAGGATAACAGCAGTTTCTCTGTGGATGTTACTGTGGATGGTGCATGACCGATACAGGCAAATCTACCTCGTAAAGATACTGGTCATTAGTGCTGAGATTGAATACTCGCGTGAAGCTTCAAAATCAGATTCTCATGCCGCTCATTTTCATTCCAGATAAGCGCAGTGAGCACTGTGGACTCCCAGCCATCTGATTTAACCTGAATACACATTTCCCAGAACTCGCAGCCCAACACAGCCTAGATACCAGTGCTTTGCTCGACCGGCTAGAGACAGGAGACTCTGCACACAACACAGCGCTAAGGATAGTCTCCCTTTATATGGAATTCCTCCTGGTTTTATTAGGAGATGGTGGGTTAGCGGCCACCTTGATCGTCTTGTGCGCGTTACATCACCAGCAGCATCTTTTAGGGATGACGCAGAATAGTCTGCACAGCCAAAACATTGTAGCCTTAAGGTTGGACTCATGCCGCATTCAAATTGTGGCATATGCGGTAGCCGGCAAACCGGATGTTCATTGTTCTCAGCAGCAGAACGACTGTGAACTCTGCCAACGCCGGCGTAAAGCGTAAACGCCTACCATGCCTGCGAGACAGAACAGGGCAGGATACCGTGAGCTGAATTCTTCCCCTCCGCCGCGGTGGTGAAGACAAACCAGATGTTGTAAAATCTAGCCCGAGTGGATGCACCCGCATGAGCTCGTGCACCTGCTCTTCTTCTCTCGTCCTCCAACCAAGAGAACGAAGTTGTGAATAAGTCATAACTTTCTTTTTCCGACTTTGTCCATTTTGGGAGAAAGATGTACCGCCACAGTTCCGGTCTGGCTGGGCTATTCCCCGTTCCCTGCTTTGGCTTCCTGTTCCTGTGCAGTGGGGATCACGTTTAATCACTTCAGCAAAATATAACCTAGGAGACTTTTTGTAATAAAATGAAAGAATAAAAATGCACAGTCATAATAGAATTTAAAGCATCAGTGTACATATTGAAATCACCTTGGCAACCACAAGGCTTATACAAGTTGACTGACATCCCGCGATGCTGAAATATCATGGCCTGTGTGGTTTTTTTAGGCCACAGTGTGAACGCAGCATCAGACTGCAGGCATCTTTGCGTCACATCTGTGTGTTTATCGGATACAGGTGCCAAGTCAATCCCTGGTGTTGCCTCTAGCCTGCAGGAGCCTCTTTGCCCGCTCCCCTCTTCCCCCCCATTTGAGCTGGTCCTGTTGTGCTAATCTGACATGCTGCTGTAACATCAAAGGCTCTCTCCCTGGACTAAACCCCCCCTCCTCCTCCTCCTCCTCCTCCTCCTCCAGCCAGCGCTATAAGCTCGAGTTCGTCCTCACATCCAGTCGGAGCAGGAGAAGGAGGTGGAAGAGGCCCCCCCCCCCGCGATGAGGAGATTAGGATCCCTTATACGCGAATCGACGCGGCTCATGTTTTATTAATCGGGAAGCCCTATGCATAGCCGGCCATATTCAGAGCCACAGAGAGCATAGCGATCACGGCAGCCCCGGCAGGCCCCCGCTCCTACGCGGTTACCCTGGTGCGCCGAGAGTGTTCAGCTCAGCAAGGGACATGTGCTAAATCTCCTTCACCGCCACATGAGCATTTTGACAGCGGCTCATAATTAAAGATGAGGGGAAACGGGACGAAAGGTGTTCATAGCTGGCCATAGAAAAAGAAGGCCTATAAATACGCTAGGGCAGAAAAGCAGTGTCAGTTCCGGCGTCCACAGTTGTCTCAATTGAAATGTCTGTTGTAAAGCATTCGGGTGTCATGGCATCCGTATTATTGCCATTGAACTCCATGACATGGGGTGGCAGCCCAGTGAAGATGTAAGCTAGTGTCCTCTGCAGCCTCGGTTTGGTTACAAGTAGTCAAATTTGCCTTACAGTAATGGCACTACTGCACTGGAATGAGGCTGAGGGTCTAGGGGGTTTCTAGGATTGGGGATGTGTTGAACGACATCTTGAAGTGCCGCTAAGTGGGGTCAGAAGAGTAGGGGAGCTTGTTGACGGTAGGTGATAGTAGGGCTGGGCGATATATCAATATTATATCGATATCGTGATATGAGACTAGATATCGTCTTAGATTTTGGATATGGTAATATCGTGATATGGCATAAGTGTTGTCTTTTCCTGGTTTTAAAGGCTGCATTACAATAAAGAGATGTAATTTTCTGAACTTACCAGACTGTTCTAAAACAGGGAAGGAAACCCTGTCTTTGCATTTTATTTTGATCACAGTCTTGTTTTAATGAAAGTGCTTGTGACATCTCACATGTGGCTTTGACTTACAACTGAACATTTAGCCCACTTCGTAGAAAATACCGAGATATATATCGCGTATCGCCATTCAGCCTAAAAATACCGATTTTTGGTCCATATCACCCAGCCCTAGGTGATACAGCTACAAGAGGGCCGTACTTGGCAGTTATGTTGCATAAATGAAGCAGTGACAATCAAGGTAAGCGTGTCTGAGTCACTGTCAGGATGAGTTCAGCACTGCGGACACCTGGCCAGCAATGAATAGGGACTCGCGGTTTGTCCAAGGTCATACTGCATAAAGACCAAATCGCAGCTATTGTTTTAAGATTGATGACAATGGATTTTCAACACTGAACGAAGGGATGCGGAAGGGTTTCAAGTAAGCCCAAGAGGTCGGAGAATTACCTCAACCCGTAGAGGAGCGTGTAATCCTTCAGTTTAATTGAAAACATGGCAATCACTGAAATAGCAGTTACTGTACGAGGTTTGCGCACAACAGCAATATGTAAAAGGTCTGATGCTTACTACTGCACCATGTTACAGTAAGGTTTAAGCTGTAGTTAGAGTGAAGTGAGAACGTTTCCGAATTTGCACTTCAGGCCAAATCAACCCTCACATTATGAGACAGGGATGAAAACTGAACAGGCAGCATTAGAATAAGCTTCGAAAGCTTTTGAAATTTCCTCAGAGGAGGTTAAAACGAAAAACTGCGCATGGGGAGAAAAAAAAGAAAAAAAAACTTTGCATAACTTCATGCCCTTCTGTTGATATTTTTAGAACTGATGCAACTCCTCAGAGTTATTGTGGATCTCGTGTCTCTGTTTCAGAAGTGGAACATCTGAAAGCAGTGATGAAGGATTTAGCATGGACAGCATGGCAATGATTCATGTAGAGCGTCGCGGAAGTAATGTGACTCTAATCTAGCAGTTTAAATGAAAATGTGACTTTGCTCAAACGGTAATAGGTTGTTCCGTGTGTTTTTACCCTTGGGTCTTTGGTGCAACATTGATTTTTTTTTCTTATTATTAGCTGGCCAAGAGTCAGTGGTACAGTAGCTAATTCAAAAGCACCTTGTGTTTTTTTTTTTTTTTTTTGCCTACTCATCTCCCATGCCATTATGCAGTATGCAGAGATGTCCCTGGGTCCCACTGACTCCAGGGCCCCGGACAGCAGCGCCACAGGCAGGACAAAACATGACGTCACCCTCCACCAATCTAATGAAAGGACACAGACGCCACTATGTATGAGGCTCTCGCATAACGCCAGGCTGGGTTGGGTGAGAAAGGCAGAGCAGTGGACTGTTGCTCAGGGCTGACTGGGACCTTGAAAGTTGGGACCAGTGAGGCAGTCTGACTATCTGTCTACTACCTGGAGCAGCTTGCAGAGGTAGGCTGACTATGTTACTGTAAAGAGTTCACTCAATATTTGGAATCCATGGAAAAACTCCCCTGCCAAAGCTGGAAGCCAAAACTCTCTAATATGTGATCACTTTGAAACCAAACCCCCTCATGTTATCCCTGAAATGTCCTTAATTTCTCCATTACCTAAACGTTAATTATCCATTAAAAATAACATAGCTTAGCTTTAAAAAAGTAATGCCTACTATCACCGGTTTTCAAGGGATCTATTCATGGCTTGATGGCACTAGTAATTAAGGGATTTTTTTAATGCCTTTTGTGCATGGTTTACAGGGTTATTCATGAGTTATTCATGAGTTATTAAGGGAAAGTTCCTGTACCCTGAATTTTTCATTATATTAGAATGCCAAAAATTAAGGGGGTGTTTAAGGAGGTTGTGATGGGGTCTCCTCCATTAATCACTCCCATAACTATTTGTAAGGGGATTTTGCATGAATTCATGTAAATGTAAGGTTTAAAGGGATTTGCGGTTCGTAGTGTACTGTCATCACACTATGGCAACCTGGGGCTAATCTGTGGAAAGAAGATAGCCACAAACTAGAGACTGACTTCGAGAATGTTTGAACTTTTACATCAAAAGCTTTAATCAATTGTATTGCTAATGGTCACGAACTGGAAAATCTGTCCATAACCTTGGGTGGTGTCACTATGTCCACAAAGGGAGTTGATATCATCTTTTTTTTGGATTCATTTCGAGCGTTGGAGTGACTTGTCCACGTGCGCAAATCAAGCCCGAACGGTCTGATATCACAGGGAGTAATTAACATCAAAGGACCAACATGTAGCGATGTGCTAATTCCGTTCCGGGGCCGGGTTTCCCTTTGAGAGAACAGAGAAGCAATACATATAGATAGTGTTTGTCTCCATGCGCTTGATTGAGCGGCGGCAAAAAATAGAAACGGAGAAACTGTACCGCCCCCCCTCCCCCTCCCCCGCTACACACACACACACACACATCATAGAGCGTAAAAATTAAGATGCACATGCACACAGACACCCCCCCCCCCCCCCCCCCCCGCCCCGCTTCCCTCCCCTCCCCCACCAGCCAAACAATGTGGGATGTGGGACTTGAAAATTCTTGTTTGGTGTGTCAAAATTCACCCCCCACCCCCACCCCACCCCCCGAAACAGACAAAAGAAAACAAATCAGCCTGGATGGTAGTGCCATGCTCAGAGAAACGGGCTGTGGCTCGTGCTCACTGGTCTGCATGCTGTCCAGAGCTTTGTTTTTATGCTCCGTTGTGCTCTCTGTGCCCATAATTTCTGCTTTAGCGACATTGCCTTTATACATTTACAGTTGCATGGATATTTTTCTACATCTTCACCCCTCTGTACTGTATCCTTCAGGGTTTTCATATGCTGGAATCGCGCAGTCCCCATCTTCACAATAACAGCGCACACTTATGGGGGTGGGTGTGCACACGCCATAAATAGCCTTTATTTTGAGAGAGAAAGTGTGTCGATACTGGGAGCAGAGGCAGCGAATGGGCGGCGGACTAGCCTCGTTCGGCGAAGCTACTTGACTTAAGCCGTCAGCCATTTACACATAATGTATTTTTTATGAATGTTTCATGTGCTGACCTAATTCCTTTCAGAGCCGGGTAAAAAAGCAATATGTTGCACATGAGAACACACCAGAGCATCCAGCTGATCCCTTTGACATCCTTACCCTACAACAAGGGAATATGAAGGGTTGGGTAAATGGAAACAGAACTGCGATATCACTTAGGGAAGACAAGTATATAGAGTGTGTAGACCACCGCCGCTGAGTTTTGAATCATTTCCTTTTTTTTTTTTTTTTTTTACAAAATCTACATTGCATCCCATGGAGATGGGCAAATGGAAGAAGCCTAGCTAAGGCTTTATCACGAAAGAGAGATATTTTGCTCTCTGTGGCTTTGGCAGATGTAATTAAAGCAAAATGCTTAAGCCCACAGTAGGAGGAGTGGAGAGACTGATCACTCTCACAGAGTCGAATCTCGCAGCAGCGCAAAAGGAGGAGTAGGAGGGGAGGGGGTGCAGCAGCTGCAAAAATCAATCTGCTGAAACTGGGTGCTGGATTCAAAACACGTGAACCTCCCACTGGAATGAAGTCTTAAAAAGTGAAAATGAAAGCTATTAATCAGCGTGTAACTATGAGACTGTTCTGATGTGACTCCAGCACAGCCGATGAAATAAAAACTGGAAGTCCACAGAGGGAAAACACAGCAGCTCGCTGCCATTGGAAAGGAATGGCTGCTGAGAAGGAGCCGAGCCTTTTACAAAGAGAAAGCCCCCATGGGCATCGGTACAGATTTGCTGTAAAACACAGGCATGAAACATTTATTTGTTACAAATAAGGGCCAGATTTCTTCTTAGGTTTAACAATCAGAGAGTGTAGCCCATAATATTGGAACAAACCTGATTACTGTATCTTTGCATGAAACATTGGAAACATTATTACTCTTTACACTGATGGTTTTATAGTATTACAATATCTGGCTTTGTTCTTTCTACTTGGGATTTGTCTATGCTTAAAGCAATATTCCACTTAGTTTTAGTCATGAAAACCAGAATATAAACTACTCACCAAGATTAGATGCAGCTGGACGAGTTTGTAGCGTTTTTTTTTCAGGCCACAAAAATACTAGACAGAAAATAATAGACATGAAAATAATAGACTGAAAACTGACATTTAACATGTTGGTGAACAGATTCAACAACAGATCCAGCTGCTGTGATTTTCAACTGACTGTGGGTCCAACGTTTTAGAACATCATTTCGCCAAATAGCATTTTTATTGATAGAAGAGAACATAGCGGAGGATTACCATTTAGGAGAGATAGTTCCTGTTTGGGAGACCGGATCTACAATAAGTTTTACATACTAATTTTAGTGTAAACCAAGAACAGAAATGCAAAATGACGATGGACCAATGACTGAATCTGTTCACAGATGTGTTAAATGTATGTTTTCAGGCTTTTTTCATGGCCTCATTCAAACCCTACAAACTCGTCCAGCTGCATCCGATCTTGGTGATTAGTTCATATTCTGGTTTTCAGGGCGGCCAAGTGCCAAATAACCCCCATGTTAAAACTAAGTGGAATATTGCTTTAAATCTCACATGATTCCTACCAAAGTGTTAGTTAAACTTACAAAAAAGAACGCTCACTACAAAAAACTATTCAGATCATGAGACTTAAGGCAAACTATGAAATCCACCCCATGCAAGTAAAAGCATTTCTTAGTTCATCAAAATGTTTCGGCCTTGTGTCCTCACCCATGGGGAGATGAGTGCATTTTTCATTCATTTTCCTATAGTTTCCTTCCAACCAACCTGTTGTGAGGACATGTTTTGGGAGCTAACTCTGCTGCTAAGCCCAGACAGCGCCAAGTTTGACCTGACAAACCTGGCCTCCTCCCAACCTTGAAATATCCCTTTCAGTGGAATCCCAGAGAATCAGAGTGTGTGTGTGTCTTCCCTGCTGCTACATTCTCCGATCTGTCACTGTGAGACTGCATTGGCTCATAGGCTGCATCCCAAACACTATGCATGATTCAGCAGATTTAAAGGAGAACAGGACTGGATTTCAGCAGCGGAGGGGGTTTTCTGGAGCTACGTGTCCATTTTCTGGTTTAGAAACTGGTAGCGCTACTGCGATGCAAAGCATTTAGGTGTTAAATGTCAGACAAATGTGAAGAAAACCCAGTCAATCTCCCATTCATTGCCTGTGGAGTAGCTCCAGGCCTTATATAAGTATGACATCCTGGGTTAGAGTCTCTGCTACGTAGGTTTACTGTTACTTTAACGCTAGCAGTTACTCATTGGGCTGTTACGTCTTGGGGAACATAACATTTAAATAATCTGCGTTTCCAACATTTCCATATAAATAGATGTCTGTTTTGCTACTCTCTACTGCTGACTGATTTAAAACAGTAGTGACTCAACCCATAGCCAGTTCATGAAAGCTTTTACATTGATGCCGCCCTGCGTTCAGCCCCGACAAAGCGTAGCAAAACGTTTATTTAAACGGAAACGGTGGTGCGTTGAACACCCTGTTGTGTTACGCGAGCGTCGCAACTACGGCAGCTGAGAAGGCCATTCTTTGCGTTCTTTAAATATGTGTATAACACTACAAAACACGCTCGATGTTACAGTCACTGCCCTTGCCGTCCAGAATAGCAGAGAACATCCCAATGGAGTGAAGGGGTTTGTGGAAACTGTGGTTCCTAATTATAGTGATCCAACATTTGCCTGAAATGCATTTCAGGATGACAAGGCAAACATTTCAGGTGAAGGATAATCCACTCTTTACCTTCGAGACTGCGTTAGGATCTATATGAGCTAATTATTTTATTATGAGGCCTATCATTATTGCTGATCACTGTTGTTGTGATATGATATTGTAATATTTACCATTATATATTTAGAGGAGTAGAGTGGAGTAGAAAAGTTTATGAAAGTGTCACTCCACAATGGTTCATACAATAGCAAAAGATACAAACATGTCTTCTAATTAGTTCAGTTGTTGCAGACAGCAAGCTGCAGCGGACGCATTTGTAAAGGACTTTTGTTGGATCCATTGTGCGCACTGCCTTTTTAATACAGCGGGGTTTATATACACGTCGCTGCTGATTGGCTAACACCTCTGACACACCCACCAAACGAGAGACAACGTACCTCAAAGCCCGTTGCACACCGTTTCGAGGAAACATGACGTTCAACCCGGAAACCGTAGCAAAACGGTGCACACCGTATTTAGATTGAACGTGCCCCAGGTCTTTCCCGGGAAAAATCCTCTGGTGCACAGGAAGTGATGCGTTTTTAAATTTTAAGCAGCAGCGACAGCAGTTTGTTTGGAATTAATAGAACATCAACTAGACAGACATGTAATACTACCAACTTACAAGGATTTACTTACTTTATTTGGTTTATTTTAACTGTCACAGTGGATATTGATCATTGTTTTCTGTAAATGTACCAATATCACTAATTTTCAACTTTACTCCCAGGGCGATAGGTGAAATACTAAAAAGATAACGTCATACCAACATGGATAACAAAACTGACTAACCCTAACCCTAACCATATCATACAGTAAAGCAACATGGATCATAATAGGATGTGGCAGTAGAAGACAAACATACAGGCAAGACAAGCAAGTGCAGTAAAGCAGATAGACAAACAGTAAAATAATTTACAAGCAACAAGGTGAAGCTGAAGAAATAACTTACAAGCAAACAGTAAGGCAACAAGCAGACTAGACCGGCAAACATAGACGGTAAAGAAAGTTCTAAATTGTCAGTTGCTGTAAATTTAGACATTAATTTGAAGGGTCAAGATGAGGAGCAGGAGCATTTCTCAATATGCGTAAATATCATGTGAGTAAATGTGATTATTATATTGGTTCAATCTGGTAATCTGTATGGACATTTGAAGTTTTAACACATATTTGTTATATTTTTACATGTGACCGCAATTGGAACCATCTTTGCAGAATCACCCACTCGTGCCTCCAGACATTAAGAACAATCTGCAAACAAATTCCACACTTGTTGGATGTGGGTGTTGGGTCATTCATAATTGTTTTAGTCCTCTCTGAACATACTCTGAGACTATCAATAACAGTTCTCTGATTCAGTTACTTTGTGGCTGAGAAGTGCGATCAATTGTAAAGCACTTTGGTGCAAACTGTTCCACAGATGGACAGTCCATAACTGCAGGTTTGAGCTGTGTTAAACTGCTGATTTAGAGCCTGGTTCTCCATTTTACCTCCTCTCCCCTGTGGCTGAACACCACTTAACCCCCCCACCCACATACACACACCTTATGCATCTAAAGAAAAAGTGCAAAACAATAATGCCCTCACATTTTGCAGATTGGAGCTCTTGGAGACAGAGCTGCTCATTGGTTGAGTTAAACCTCAGTGGGCGGAGACAAGGGGTTAGGGTTAGGGTTAGGGTTAGAAGAACTACAGTTTTTCTGGCTAAGTAACATTAGACTGAAGCCCAGTGAGAAAGACAAGAGGTAAGAGAGGAGGAAGCTAATGTTATGAAGCCTAGCGTGCTTGATACTTATTGAAAAAATACAATCTAGCCATACTAAGTTATCTAGGTTAGCTAGTTATCCTAGCTGACCTTCCAGGTCCAAACTAGCCTAGGTAAGCTAGTTAGCTAGCTGCTGACCTTATAATACCGTGGTCATGAATAAATGAAAAAATAAGTCATTGCCATGTAGATGATTAAATTATATTTTAACCAGAGTTCCTTCTTTGCCATTCAAATTTCTCACTTAGCTATGTTGCGCTTCTTTCTTTGTCTCCGCCCACTGAGGTTTAGCTCAACCAATAAAATTATTTCTGCCTCCAGAGCAGCTCTGCCTCTGAGAAATGTTTGCATAACTGAACTCCAATCTGCTCACATTTCATGGTTAGGTCAGTGCAGCACTGCAGTTGCTTCAGAGTCCCTGATCTTATGTTTGCAAGCTTTAGGCCATTCATCAGTTTATTATGAACTGATCATATTTTGTATGCAAAGCCTTTTTTAAATTCTCTAATGAATTATTAACAGAAATCCATTGGGGTGAAAGTACTTAGATCTCTTATAAAATAGATATGCTTAAGTAAATTACATCTAACAAAACCTTTCATTACTGGACTGTACAGTACTTGAGTAAGTGTGGCATACCTTCCATCTCTGGCCATATATAATGAAGTCTTGTAAATATTGAATGAGATTCATGCTCACTGAGTAGCACACGCCTTTGTTTTTATACTTTACTTACTGCTTGTCTGTCCCTGGGGAGAAATTCAGCCATTGACTTTTATCATCTGTGATGTATCTCATCGCTTCCTGCTGTTAGCATATTAGTGGCTCTCTAGAAATTGATCTGAAACCACAAAGGTTTTGTTTACAGACCAATTGATGCTGTCTGAATAATTAATAATTACTCTCCTGTGCCCATGAGGTTAGGGCTAACCCTAACCCATGTATCCAAGTAGAAGGTAAAAATGTTTTCAAAAAAATATGTATACCCCAAACAAATCAGTTTGCCTGTTTGTTGAATGAAGCCATTGCACCCTAACAAAAATGATATTACGATTTGTAGTGTAGTGTGTCTGTATTACTCAATAGTGACCTTATCTTACTATGGTATTATTTTCTGTGATATCATTTTTGCTGCCATATTTGTACAGCATCTGTTAATCAAAGGATTGCTTTGGTTCTATTTTGTGAGGGAAGCCATTGTAAAAAAAAAAAAAAAAAGACTTATTTGTATTTATAAGCCTAATACATCTCAGCTGTGAAAGCTTCAGTCTCGGTCAGCAGGGGCCAGTCTGCTCTTTGGGAGATATGTGAATATCAAGTGCTTGAAGAGGACATAATAGCTGCATCTCCTGTGATATATAAGTGTGATGACCTTGAAACATTGTATAGTATCCTATCCTTACTATAAGCATTACTAATACTATAGTCCTATTCTGTAAGGGAAGCCCTTGTAACAAGAGTCTATTAGCTATAGTTTGCACATGACTTCAAAGAGCAAAAACATGTCAAACGTTTGTGCTATCATCATTTATCAATTATCTATACATCATGTATCTATTTCCCAGGAGACTAGCCAGTGCTGCAAAAAATACATTTCACATACACTTCAGAATATATTAAGAGATTTCAAAATATGCCAAAACCTACATCTAGATGACTTTCTCTGGAAATTGTTAGACATTGAAAATCCATTTTTTTCCTATGCTCCCTTGACAACATGTATCTGCAAGTATATTCATACTTAAGAATATGTGTACATATGTTTTAAAATCGAAAATTCAAAATATATTTTGGACACTGTAGCTACATTTTCTTCCTATACTGTTTTTTTTTTTTTTTTTGTATTTTTCAAATTAATGCCAATGAATGGCCGTTTTTTGTCTAGCTACTTTGAAACATAGGCCTATCTATAAGGTGAAAATATTCTGAAGATGGCTATATAGTAGACCTACTTACAGATAGCCTATACAGGCTTTGTTGTCAGCAGTGGAAGAAAACATATTCCCAGTGTCCAAAAAAATATTCCGAATCAATGTCATCTGCATGTATAAAAGCATTTTTTGGAGCAATTTATGTCAATTTTGAAGCATATCTCAAAGTAAGCACATTGTGAAGTAGGCATTTTTTGAAATGAAATGACAATGAAATGCATTTTTTGCAGTGTGTGCCGGTGTATTGCCTCCCTCCTCCCTGCCAGAGAGGCGGGGTCCACATGGCACATAAACACTAACAGGAGATCTGCAGATGTAAAGCCGCTCACTCGGACTTTCTACTCGGTCCGACCGCGACAATCGCCGTCAAACTATAGCCGAACACCATATATAATTTGGTATTAAACGGAGTAAGTGAACGGAGACAACGTTTCTTCCGGTATTTATAGCCTACATCACGGCAGTCTCCGGTCACTAGGAGCCACTCGTGCATTTTGGAAGATATGATGTGAATATCGGCCGCTTTGAAGAGGACGTATATCTTATGATATGTAAGTGCAATAACCTTGAAATAGTTGTTTTGGTTCAACATCAGACAGATTTGGGGTCAGTCCGCGAAGCAGCATCTCTTTTATTTACCCTCATTATAATACTCCTAAAATATTCCTATAATATTCCTACATAGACTTCTAGCGTGTCTGTGGTAGTCAACAGTGAGTTTATAGCGACTTTAAAGTACTTAATGGTATTTTTTTTCAGATCTCCTATGGTATCTATATAATATTCCCATAGCGGCATATAGTGTGTATGTGATGTTCTGTAGTGAGTTTATAGTGACTATTTCACTGCATTTTTTTATTTTCTATTTCTATTCTCGATTTTTTTTTTAATCTCCTATGGCATAACTATAATATCTCTATAATAACCCTACAGGGATTAAGAGATTTTTTTTCTGTGATATTTGTATAATGTCCTTCTAAAATGTACTATAGGATTAGTTTCCTATGGGTGTAATCTTTCTTTTTTTTTTTTATAACCAATAACACTCAGGAGTAGTAGGCTCCTGAGAACAATTCAATTATTGGTAATGTGAGCAATGAGGATGGTGTGATTTCTTATTCCAGGTGCTTGGTGTGACATAGCAGCCTCATTATCTGCTGTAGTAGACCTTTGCTTTAGGCTAGTGTCCACTGCACAGTAGCTTACTCTGACATTTGATTCTCTTTATGGTGAAAAGAATGATGTCTTGGATTTTCACTTTTTGCCTAATTTGCAGAAAAGCCTGCTAGAGTGTTCCAGTTGGGCCAAACCTGACACCGAACCACTTGAATAAATTTTTCAGCACAACTTGCAAATTAAAAATACAGCGACTCCCTTACTTACATTATGCATTATTGCATCCTGGGCTACGATTGGCCGCTGTTCTCTGTCTCTCTGTGTGGCAACAGCCTTCCCATCCACCCAGCAACCCCCCTATTCCTCATGCTGTGGTGATTCTCTGCCTCCGAGGGCCTTTTCTGCAGCATCCAGCGTGGTAGCCATGGCAACGGCAGCCTGACCCTGGGCCTGCTGCTGCAGTTACTACAGGCTTGACCTGAATTCCCCACCACATCCTAGGCAGGCAGACATGACTTGGGCGACTGACCTGCTTCCCATTGTTGGCTGTCGAGCAGTGTGGCTCCCGCTGCGGTTGCCTCGGGTGTCAGCGAAACCCAAGGCGCCAATACGCTGCTTGTTCATGGATCAATACACTCAGTTATGTTTGGGCTCGTGTTGTACATGGAGTCTGCGGATGTTTGTAATGTTATCCCATGCGTATCCATCATGGGTCCATTCCAGAGCATTCGCAAATATAAGGCAAGTGATAGGAGAAAATATGCTGATGCTTCTGTAGGCAGCTGAAGCAGTTTGAACTGGATCTCTAGTCCACAAAGCTGAAGTCAAAGAAAAGCATCCCAGCAAACATTTAGACAAATTTAGACCTGCACCAATGTTGAAAACCCCTGTAAATATAGTGCTGAATTGAGAGTCCATAGTCATCCATAGCTGCTACCTGCATGGTTTTGTGAAATTACGACCTGAATATTTTTCTGGTATCAGTTCAAAACAGGTTCCAAAGCTGTTTTATTATGAAGCTTTACCATGCTATGATATCATATTGTGAAAATATTGTGCTCGTTTGGGTTGACGTTGAACTTGTCCACCTCTCGCACGTCGCTGTCCGTCAATTACTTGCTGGTCTACGCTCTGCCAGAAATCAAATCCCACTGCACCTGTGGAATAACCCAATACAAATTGCTCACACAATACACTTACTTTTGTCTTCTTATAATGTGATCAGGGCCTATTTGGCACCCCGTTTCTTAAGAGATAAATGAACAGATGTTGTGGATTTAGACATCGGTGACAGAAAATGAGAGCATTCATGGAGTGATCCCTGCACAGCCCACGGCTCAGCTGTAAGCTCCCTGAGGTGTCAGCTCGCTGTCAGAGCCAGACTGTGTAGGAGTGCCTATCCTATTTCTGTCCTTCCTCCGAGGAACTAGAGCCCTCTCTCTCTGTACAGTATCTGCCACCCAGTGCAGCATAACAAAAGTCAGCTCTGTCAGCACAGTCAGCCTCTCTGTCTGTCTGTCTGACTGTATGTCTCACTGTCTGTCCATTGTGATCCCTACTCCGGGCCTTTTCCAGCTTAGCACGCAGACTTAGAGTGCTTCAAGAAGTCACAGTACCAGCTAACAGGAATGGCCATTGATTGTCAGTCGACGTCTGTCAGTAGACAGCGAGTAAGGCTAGTGCAATCCTGTCACTCAAAGAAACTCGAGTTGGACCTTGCTTAGCCAAACGAGTGGATTCCTTAAGCTGCGTACGTCCACAAGCCAATGGGACGGCAGTGGAGAATCCAGGCTGCTTTGACCTGAGGAAAGGCAATTGAAGCCGAAGCTGACTTTATTTATTTCTGTGTGTCTTTCAAGATGTCTTTTTAAAAGCAGCCCATTGTCTGTGTTTCCCAGGAGCCAGGAGGGCCTGGCTGCCCTGCAACCATGTGAGTCACACACAAACAATACCATTCTCTGTCTCCTCTCCACCGCTCCTCTTCAGCCATCAGGCTGGAATCAATAAAGCGTTTACAGCCCGTGACCCACATCTGCTACTCTCACATGATAGGGTGTCAGTAGTATTTCATCAATTGTGTGTGTATATGCGGACTTGTGAAAGTCCTTCAGTCCTCAACTGCGTCGGAGCGCTGATCGATGTCCCTGTTGTCCGTGTTCGTGATGAATGTTGTCGTCTCCGGCCTATTTTAAGACGGCTGCGCTTTACTGTTTGTGCTGTAGATGTGATGGACCAGCAGAGAGCGCTGCATTCTGGCTGCCTGGTCTCAGGGGTTCGCACGCCTCCCGTCCGCCGCAACAGCAAGCTGGCCAGCCTGGGACGCATCTTCAAGCCGTGGAAATGGAGGAAAAAGAAAAACGAGAAGCTGAAGCCCTCGGCAAGTGAGTGTGTGAAGCGCAGCGACAAAAGACCGCTTGAGCGAGCTCGTGCTCGCATCAGCGGAAGTAAACACTGCACGGCTCACATGAGTGGTTTGGGAACACTCGGTGAATAGGAATACAGGGGTGGGGGGGGGCTGTGTTTGCTAATGGACCCAAGCTGCTGAAATTGTTTTCATTTACATGCAATATGTGGACCCGTTTCGTAAATGGAAAATGTTTGTGTTGTTTAGCGCTGGAGAAGAAGGCAGCTGTACGACAGAGCAGAGATGACCTCGTCAGGAGGAACCCCGGGGAGCCGGAGACAGGTGCAAAATGAGAGGGCATGGATGAGCACACACACACACACACACACACACACGCCCCACACACATATAATAACTCCAGGCTTATTACAGTTCAGTTGCTCATGTCGTCTGGCCATATGATGCCCAGTCGCTATGATGACCCATTGCTGTCCTCTTTCTCCTGTGCACTGCCTGCCTGTAGAGTCAGATCTCGCTTGCGGGGGTAACAGCGAAGACCCCGACACCCCGACGCACTCAGACGGTGAGGACAGAGATGAGGAGCCCATGGCGCCTTTGGCCAACACCTTGGAAGACCTGGGCAGCGATCTAGATCCCTCCACAGGTAAAAGAACGCCACAGAGCCCTAGATTGGCTAGATAACACCCAGGAAATTCAGTAGTATGCAAATCAAAGACACCACTTGTTTATTTTGAAGAGTATTCTTTTAGGTTTCCTTTTATTGGGAATGTGGTTAAAGCTGTGTGAGGCAATTTTGCATGTTGGTGGGACCAAAAGGCAGCAAGAGGTGCAATCCTTAGACCAAAATGTCCTCTTGTTATTGTCTGGTGGAGCTGGTGAAGAGGTTCAGCCATTGTAGGTGAGTCCAGCTTTCTCTGGACAGGGCGTTCACTGCTGTTCAGTTTCCATTTGTCATGTCTTTTGTGTGGAGAAGATTTCTGCACAGTGACCATACCTGCCGACAACAGAATTTAATTTGGGCAAGTTGGGTGAATCTATTTTCTCCATCGTAGCCACCCTTCCTAATTTAGGCTGATAAGTCGAAAATCTTGCCTGGTTGCAGTCTGGAAGTTTCTCTGACTGTTTCTCTGATTGACCACTAGATGGAGACAGAGATCGTGAAAACACACACCCTGTCTGTGTCTCACCATGGCTGTTGTTTGATTTCAGTGCAAGATTTGACCGAGGATTCCAAGACAATGGGAGAGCACAGTCAGAGTGAGGAGGGGGAGGACGACAGCACGTCCCTCACTGACCCCGGCGATGACCAGTCCATGGGGAAAGCGGAGGCCGCGGAGGGGAAACAGGAAGCGGCGGTGGCCCAGCCTCAGAGACGAGCCAGCACCCCTCCTCCACCCAACCTGCCGGTCAAACTGCTCACCAGACTGGGCAGCCTAGAGGGTGAGTCTGCCAGGGCAAAGCTTCATTTCACATAGATGAGGTGTGTGCAGCAGTATCTCAATCTGATTATTTTCCTCAGCAGGCCCTCATCCGGTGCCAGTGAAAAAGTCCCCGGCCACCTTGCCCAGGAACTTCACACTTCCCAAAGACCCCCAGGGCTCCCTGCTGCGAGGCAGGATCTCCACCCCGACTGGGTCCCCCCACCTCGGGGCGCTGCACCCGCAGTTGCCCCCTAGCTGCATCATTGAGGAACTGCACCGCGCCCTGGCCACCAAACATAGACAGGACAGGTAAGAAGCCAATACAAGTCTCTTCAAGACATGTGCGATCACAAATTACCTTTGTGAGTTTTGCAGTTTGTTTTGTAGGTGTCATCATATAATTTGTAACAAGATACTTCTGAAGACATTATTTGTGTAGTTTTAAGAAGAAAAGTAACATTTCACCTAGAAAAAGCAAAAAAATTCCTTGCATTGTTGCATGCTGTGATATTAGCCTTATTAGATCATTTAAATATCCTGTTCATGGGACATATTCAACTCTGCTGTGCATCCAGTCCCTGGATCCACATGTCTTTATGTCAGAGGGTGCTCAGGTCTTCATTCATTCAAAACATGGAATAAATAAAAATCAGCTTAAACAGCATATCCCCTCTGAACAGCGACGCCTAATTGGGAACAAAACTCTTGACAGTTAACGCCTCTTCCTTCACTCATACTTTTTCTGTCTTGTCTAATGCTTTTTTTACTTGGCACAAGACAGTGGATGCAATTTTCTTTGTTCATGGATGTTGTGAAATCGTCGTTTCAAAGATATTTGTCAAAAATACATGTTTTATTAATTCCTTCCTGCCATTATTTTGTATTTTATTTTATACACATATTGAAGGAGCATTTATAATGCTGTAATGAAATTCTCATGTATTTTTGCCTGGCTATATATATAATAATTAATATACTTAAATAAATGATCTACTTATTTTTCCTCTAGTGCTCTAAGTGCTCTAAACCATCAACCATACATATTACACAGGGAGGACACAGAAATATCAAAAGCAATGCAAGTGTTAGAAATAGAATCATATGCAAATGACATAAAACCCATGACATATGAATCATATATTTTGTCCACGGTGCCAGCATACTGGAATCCTATAGATTTTATGCATTTGTATGTAGAAATGTGATGTGTATGTGACGCCTATGTGTGCTTCCTGTGCGTTGATCCCATTTAAGTAAGAAATAGCCACTGGAATAAAATAGTTCCTACAGAAGTTGTATTGCTGGTGAAAGACGAGGAGCAGATAGAAGGAGCTCCAGTTAATTTTTTAGGGCATGCAGTGAGTCAGACTGGGGCTTATTCATCTCAGACAGGACCCGGCTTTCATGAATGTCTCTAAAGCTCATTTGTCTGACACCCAAGATTTTACAGACTGCGCTGACAGCTTTTGCACAGAATACAGAATATTAACACTAGCAAGGCCAATGGATTTTGGGGGTCTGAGAGAGGACCAAAAGAGCTATTAAAGGGGGTAAAAATAATTATACTCTAGTCCTACTCTACTACTTTTCTCATGTGACTTTGAAAATCGAACAACAATGGATTGTATAGAAAGTGGATCTAGAGAGACGATTTTGCAATCTGTGATATTTAAATTCTAAAATTCACAACAGTTGTCAGTTGATGGTATGTTGGCCTTTCTACTGTTATGGCCTCAATTTTTTTGGCATTTAGTTGAGTCTCTTTTCCAGAGCAACTTACTGTAAGTGGGTGAGTGGTTCAGCATCTTGGTCAAAGACACTATGACAGGACAGTGCTGTTGTGGGGATTGAACCCATGACCTTTTACATACGGGACAATCTGTCTAACCGCTAGGCCATTCTGTGGCCTGTGTTAAAAGAAGCCACCTTTGCTCAAAAGTACAGTCATTGTTGGGTTTTTCCTCACTAAACACCAGTATTGGTTGGCCTCTAATCACAGCAGTTTGTGGGAATGGTTGATTTCTTCTGAAATCAGTGTGCATTTCCTTGGTTTTTAATTATTCAGCCATTGCTTCAGATCAATTTTGAGCCATCGAACCGCTCGGCAGACTCCGCGACCGTCGGGCCACGCTGCATCTCATCACACGAGGCATGTACTGAAGTCTTATGACATTAATGGACGGGGTTATCTTGTGCTTTGTGACCCTAGTTTCCAGGCGAAGGAGGCGCGCTCGTCTCCGAAGCGCCGTCTAGACGGTCGTCTGTCCCGCACCTCCAGCACAGAGAAGGAGCCGGCCGGCGAGTCGGAGAGCAAGAAGGAGTCCGACGAGAACAAGGAGAACCGGCGTCTAGACGAATACTACAGCGACCAGGACAGCTGGAATGAGTCCGTTATCTCCGGTAGGTCTGTTGATAATAGACGCATGCCGTAATATTTGCTTTACTATCATCTTAATCACCTCTTAATGTAGAAATCCAACACAATCCGGGCGCCCTGTCAATGGATAATGAAGCAGCATAATCTCTGCTGATATTTGTTTACAGTGGGAGTATGACAGGGAGATTTGCGATGATGACGAATAGCAGACTTAGTGGTGTTAAGTTTCATCAGCCCGTCAACATCTGCTGTGGTGGCCTAATTCTTGGCCAGTCATTCAGCCAATGGCGTCACTCTATGTGGGTCATCAAGAGTATACAGACATCTGAGGTTACTATGTCTATGGGTCTGAGAAAAAAAAAAAAAAAAATCATACCTAGTAGCACTTTACTTGAAGTGCATTTTGATGCATTACAAGCAGATTATAGCCCATTGAAAACCTTTTCTTGCAATACAATTATCAGACTGAATTACATTCAGTTTAATCATGTCATTAACTACACAGCTGCCCCACGGATTATTCAAGTCCGTAAAAGTTTTGCACATCGTGTGTATTGTATCATGCTCTGATTATAATAATGCGCTCACATTGTGCTTATAATGTGCTTGCGATTACACATAATGGCTTCAGTGGTACCACTTTCTCAGTGTGAGTGAGTGTTTGCAGCTCACTGTTGTGATCATAAACTCCATATAAGAAGCCATATATGAATACATAAATTACATGATCACATAGCTGCATTATAGAACAGAGCCACAGAATGAGCAGCACTACATGCCAGTTATTTTGCAGCTTGAAGCTTGGCATGTTGGTATAAGTTTTCATGTAACCAGGTCTCAGGTCTGGTGAGGAAAAGCACGAAAGCACAGTGTGTACTGATTAGCGGCAGTTTAGCGGGTTTAGCTGGAAAAGTATGTCTGGCAGAGCCGAAAACTGCTGTGCTGTTGGTGACCTTAATTTGTGCACCGCCGCCGCCCCACGACAACAACAACAGGCACCCTGCCGCGCAGAATGAGGAAGGAGCTGCTGGCCGTGAAGCTCCGGAACCGGCCCAGCAAGCAGGAGCTGGAGGACCGCAACATCTTCCCCGTCCGCAGCGACCAGGAGCGCCAGGAGATCCGCCAGCAGATAGAGATGAAGCTGGCCAAGTGAGTCGCCCTGTGCGGACCCAGATCAGCCCGCCATCAGCTCCCCTCCCATCAGCCCTCCATCAGCTCCCCCCCCCCCCCCCAACACACACCCTCCTCTCTCCCATGTATGTCCGTCTCATCGCTCGACACACTCACTGTTCTCTGCACTGCTTGTCTGTTCCCCTTCCACCAACCGCTAACAACCGCAGAAACGTTGAGCAGAAAAGAGTCTTACAGTAAACGCAGCATGGATCAAGAACCATATATAAGCAGTGGTGTAGTAGTTAATATAAAGGGTAAACAACCATGAGGCAAACAACCACTAATGTAATCTAATGACTAAGACTATATGGTGTGCCAGTTACTTTATTGCTGATCCAGCATAGAGTTTAGACTCCTTAGTTTAGGCTAAATCTTTATCTGGAAAGTTCATAGTCTACATCATCATAAGTACTGTCAAAGTGATGATAGTGATATGAGGATAGGGTCCTATAAGAGCATAGATAGCATAGATGAATGCTTTTCTGAAAATATAACAGATATTTTGGTATATTGGTGGTTGTTTGCCTGGGAGTTTACCCACCTTTTTAATTGCCACATATTGTTCTTTAGTTAGTCCATTCCACACACAAAGTATAAATTAAGTCAATTTCCTATTCCATGTCTTGGAGCACCCAGGTCTACAACATTTGACTGGGATGGTAACTGTGATCATCTACTACTTTGAGAAATTTTGTGCTGCACATTCACACTCAGAAATGGCCCCATGATACAGAATTTTATAAGTTTAAAAGTTTATTAGTTTTAGTTTATAAGTTGATAGCACACAGGTGTACAATGTCAGCCTTAAACCCTCCATGCATGGCATGTTTCTCTCTCTCTCTCATAATGTTTATATTGTATAAAATGGAATTGCATGTCTTACCCAGTTTGTGTGTGTGTAGCAGGGCTGCATCACTACCTTTTTTATTATGAGGATTTTAAAGCTGGAAATAATCAGGCTGCCAGTGGGGGGAACCAGCTTCTCATGAACACCTCTGATGATTCATCGCAGTACATGTAACCCTGAATCGTTTGGTCCCCAAGAGTGATAACACTTATCATAGTATCAATGCTAATTTATTCTCACAAGATTTTTCCATTTTGTCATATTCAACTCCACACTATGGTTGCGGCTTTTCTGGGTCAAGCAGTCTGATGTTTTTTTTGGAGTGTGGAACAGGATTTTCTGAAAGGCAGAGGAGGAATGCAACAGAGAACATAATCTTATTTGTTGTGTTATGTAAATGGCGATAGGCTGTTATTATGGTGAATTTAATAGGATTAACAATCAGATCAGGTTCGGTTTCACTGAATAATACAGCACAGGGTGTACTGGTAGGCTTATGCAACGCTCAGAGTGGGAGGAGGAAGGTTTGACTCTGACAATGCTGTCACAAGTCACAGCACCCAATGTTTTGATTCGACATACAGTAACTTTATACCAAAGGAAGATGGTGGCCTAACACACTAAAACAGAATTAATGTATGTTATAGGCTGTTTGAGCTTTTATATCAGCTTGAGGTGTATTTCATCATAGTGCTGAAAGCAGGGTTTGTATTTGCATTTCAAGATGCCTTGAAAATAGTTTCATTTTGATTGTGTACCTTCCTGGTCAGGAGAGTGCTTACATTATGAATTTAATTCTTGAAGGTTCCTTGATTTTTACTGGTTCAGGCAGACGCAATCTAATAAAATCAACAATAGCAAGTCAGTTAGTAAGTCAGTTTCCTTATTATTGGTTCCCTTGCTTTGTAACAATTTCCACTTTCCACCATTAACACATGTAGGAGTGTTTCATACCTTTGTTAAACAGGCGGTTGTGATAATAGCCTGTTAGTGAGTTGTGTGCTGTTGTGCACTGACTGCTTTCATTTGAGGTTGACCCCCAACTGGCTGCCAACTTTGGTTGAAACAGAAAATATTCTCTGCTATAACTACATTATAATACATTATAAGGCATCATGTATATGATTTGAGCAGGTTATGAGACATTTTGTTGTAACACATCATAAGCGCCTTATAAGGACATTAGAATTACATCATAGTGGTGTCAGAAAATGCCACAATACACTATAATGCATTATGAATCTGGTATAACCAAGCTATGTGGCAGTTATAATTATGTTTACCACTGGAACCTATATACTCCTTTTGCTTATGAGACATCAAATGTATTATGAGCTGTGAATTCCTATTAGTGTCTCACAATGTCTTATAAGTAATTCATAAACTCTGATTGCTTAAATTAAAATGAGATCAACTACATTATTATGAGTGAGGTATGACACATTGGAATGATACCAAACACATGAATATGACATTGATGGTTCTGCAAAGAATTTTTTTTTTCATGTGAACTGAGCTAATGTCATTTCTCAGATGAACACAGCAAATCCTGCTCATGCCGGATTCAAGATGCATTGTAGTGTATTATGACATTTCCTGATGCAGTTATAATGTCATTAAAATGTACGTATGAAGCGCGTACAATGGCTTATAACAACTTGTTACCAAATAGATTTATGATACAGTTAAGCAGAAACCTCGCTCATACCAGGCTGCAGCATGTGATGCAGCGTTAAGGTGTAAATCCGGCCTAAGACAGAATTTGCATTTTCTGTTCTCTTGATGTTGGGCAGTTTAGTCAAGATTTGTTTCCAAAAACGAGAATAAAGAGAGCCAGGACTCCAGCCGGTGTTGTCAACAAGCCAGCCTTTTGTGGAGGAGCATTGCCGATAAATAGACTGTGTAGTGAAATCTACTGTGACTGTACCCAGGGTGGTTTTTCCAGGAATTTGGGTACAGTATCTGGTGTAGCGTTGTTAGCAGCAGGGTGAAGTCAAGCTCATTTATTTGTAAAAGGTCAAAAAAAAAAAAGCCACCAAAGAGTGATAAGTCGGTCTTTCTTCATCATCCATGGAGTGGCTCCAGAAAGTGACATAACATCACAGATGGTTTCTTTCTTTGGGTTGTTCATCTTCACGCATGTTAATTTAACTCTCAAGATCAAATATAGAATCGAATATGGAATAAAATATGTGAAATTGTATTTTGCGTACATGTAAAGCACTCAGGATGGATTTATAGCTGTCTTTAAATTATGAGAAGATTACAAAAATATGTCCAAAATTGTTAATATTCAATAGTAGTTCATACGTTTTTTCACCTATTTCTTATTTTACTCCTTTTGGTCATGTTTGTAGCCTATTAAGTTCCGGTGGCATAATAACAGTTCAGAATAAATTATCAAGACACGACAGCAATGTAATTAGCACGAAGAATTTTAGATGCCCTCATTTTTACTTATAATTAAGGCAAATTCCTGGATGGCTGCTTTGATCCTTAACATAATATGCCAAACTCAGTTTTAGTGTGGATTGTTGATTTAAGTTTTATCTAGAGTATGGGAAAATACAAAACAACATTTTTAACCAGTATTAACCAGACTAAGAATAGGAGGATTTGATTAGGGCTCATAACTCAAAAAAAAGTAATATGTTTCTCATTACTTGTTACTCGTTTCAAAAGTAATGCTCTCACTTTATTTTTCCCTGCGAGCTATAATTCATTACACAAGTTGTTATACTATTTTTACACCCCAAAATTACTGGATGCATCCTTGGTTACCTCTAAAAATCTGAGTAACTCAGTGAAACCAAACAGTGTTGGTGTCCAATGTTCTTGTCGTCCATCTGCTCCATAAAACCTCCAAACAAAGTAGTGGGAACACTTCCACCTAGAGAAAGTCAGCTTTTCTGCCATTTCTCATGTAAAGTAGTAGGATGATGACTAATTATGGGGAACACAAATCAAAGGATGTGGGTGGGATATAATTTTTGGATAATTCATCTTCAATCTGATACTTAGAGGGGGTGCTAGCAAAAGTATCAACTATTGTTTTTTGGCTGGTAAC